>NC_056741.1:636009205-636309205 GCF_019279795.1 Protopterus annectens | reverse complement strand
CTTTTGAATTCACACAGATAAACAGACACCTTTAGATACTGACCTAGGCTAACTGGTTGATTGTTTATTTTTCACTTCTCACAGCTTTCTCCAAGTCCTGGTCCATAGCCTCCCCCCTTTTCTTGTTCTCCTAACATAATTGTAGTGTAAGTTTCCTAGCCCTGTCAAACCTGTTTTCTCACAGCTTTCTCCAAGCCCTGGCTCTTAGCCCCCCTTCTCTTGGTCTCCTAACTTAATCTTATTGTAAGCTTCCCAGCCCTGTCAATCCTGTATATTCCCTCCCTCTTCCTCTTGAGTGTTTACTTATTCCTCCCCTAAGCTACGGCGCCATCTTTAAATACTAAAAAGGTCTGCCTGACTACACTCTGTTTCTGTCTGTCCCATGGGCATCCTTCAGTAGTGTGCACTTACTGCATGTCCCTTTTTAAAACCCCTGCCATAACTACATTATTTTCCTACTTCTCATTGAACTGCAGATCCCCATTGGTGCATAAATAATAAAAACAAACAGAAAGGTAACATTCAAACCAAAATTATAGGCTGCCCTATTTCTGTAGTTGCTAACCTTCTCACTGATTGTTTTCTGTATGGCAACTGCTGCTCCTCTCGGAAGGTGTAACCTGCTCCGTTCACCCGTTGGGCTCACTCCGCTCCCCTACCCTACCCCCAAATCTCACCCACCCCCACTACCTTGAAAATGTATTTTATGTGTATTCTGCTTCTATGCTGTGCTGGATCCAAAGCCTTCTTAAGACACAAAGTCTTGCCGGCTATTTACTGCTGAAATCAAAGTCTAATTATCACAGTCTGCTAACCACAGAAACTTGCAGAATATACACTGATGCAGCACCTGACTTTAAGAGCAGTAACCACTAAATAGCTTTTTATAAACAAGCCACATGTACTACTCTGTTAGTTTGTAGCATATATTTACAAAGTTTTTCTTCACAAACACTATAGATGATGACTTTCCTTTCTCCATATAATACCTCGAAACCAGTGTGTTTCTACCAAAATACCTCTCTCTGTCCCTCTCTCACATAACTGAATTGCTACAGTTGTTATATAGAGTGCTAGTCATGCACATAGATTTTGTTATTTCATCTTGGTATCTTTTTCTGGCCTTCTGTAGGAAGTCATGTAATGTCTGTTCTATTGTCCTTTTGTGATTTACTTGTAAGCACTTTTGCTGATGTGTGGATGCCATTAACAGAAATCTGAAAGGAAACATATGTACAAGCTGTTCTGCTGCTGTTCCTGTCTGTTAATGGATATTTGTAAACTGTTCTGCAAACATGAGAAAAGCAGATAATACTTGCTTTTCAAAATTGCTTTTCTAGGCTTTTTTCTGATGATTCTATAAAAAGCCATGTCCATTTATCTATGAGGAATTACGTCAAGCTTTTCTTAATACTGTGACACACATGTATCTTGAGGAAAACACATACTATAAAAACATGTCCATTGTCAGAAGTCTGAAAGGAAACAAACTGCTCAGGAAATATATTGTGTTCATTAATAGATATTCTTTGTTTTTCACTTATTTCAGCCAGAGCTATGTCATACAATATGAATGCCATTTTTAAATTGCTAAGCTATATTCCTACATTAAAGCAACCTTTTTATTTTATTCTTTATCTTTCATATATTTGTAGCAGAATTAATTTCAACCTTATATTCACAATTCACAAACTCTAACATACCTGTACGTTTATACATCCTCTGACTCTTCCCCACCCAACACCTCTCCAATCACAACACACCTAAGCCAAACCCCACCCACCTGTAGATCTACATCACCCCAAACATCCACCCCTTCTACAATGCTCTATGTAATATCTCTCCCTATAACACCATCTGCCATACTAATCTTTCTCTCTTCTCTTACCTATCTCACACTTTTTCCCAACTTTTGTCATAACTCTCACACACACTCCACTACGTCTTACCATCAACCTCACTTCCCAGCCTACTCATCCATCTCACATGAACTCTTTACCTCTAACCCAATCTATTTCTTCAAACCAAAACTACTCCCAACCCAACACCCTCTGTACTCCCGCCTTAAATGTGGTACCAGAAAATCACTACTCTCACACAACCTAAGCTACCCTTGTCCAACACACTGCCTCACTCTTCTACTCCACCACATCTCTCTGTCACTAGCGAGTGACATCCACCCCAACCCCAGACCCATCTCTAACATCAATCTCACCAAACCCTCCACACAGCCCACAAAGTCCATTTGCCTTACAACACTTACTGCACAAAGCCTAAAAAACAAAATCCCTAACCTCCATGCCTGGCTCTCCCATAACCACCCCAACATTACCTCTGTTTCTGAAACCTGGCTGAAAACCTATATAAAAGATAACGAAATCCTACTGCCAGGTTTCCAAATCATTTTGAATGACAGAGCCCACAAAAAGGAGGAGTAGCAATAATCTACCCCACCTCCCCCACCGTAACTCCCTACTCCAATAAAATATCAACCTTTGCCAATGCTGAAATTATAATAGGTTTACTAAAAATAAACAACCACAAATCCATATGTATCCCTGCCCTCTATATTGCCCCTGGTGATAATATCAAAACTCTTGAAAACATCCTGTCCTGGTTCTCCTCCAATATAAAAAATGAAACCTATATACTCAGTGATACCAACATCAACTGGAATACTATTAACTATAAAGCCCCACCCCACACTATCAACCTGTACAACTTCTCCCAACTAATACAATCTCCAACCAGACCAAATAAAGATGGTACCTTTGGTACCATCATTGACTGGATCCTAACAAATCACCCAAACATTATCACCAAAGCCAAAACATTGCCTGATCCTCTCAGCAATCACTTACCAGCCTTCGCCGACTGTCTCCCATTTCCACTGCATAAACAATACCACTACATCCAAACCCACAACCTCTCCTCTTTCAACCCTCTAACTTTCTCTAAATGCTTAAAGCATACTGACTGGTCCCCTCTAAAAACCCTTCCTCTAGAATATGCCATTTCCTACTTTAATCAGTCATTTCTAACCTTTCTCAAATTTGCAACCAATTCAAAAAACTCATCCCACCACTGCCACTCCCTCCTCACCCTCAACTGGCTTGAACTACCCAACTACCTCAGTTACCTACAACTCACCATTGCCCACAAGCTCATCTTTAAACCTGCCAACTGCCCAGTTCTCGCTACTTCCTTAAAACCTTGCATTCCCAACCGCTTACTCAGATCCAAAAAACAAAATCTCCTTCAGGTCCACAAACCTACACAACCTCCTGGCCATCTACTGCTGTCCCACTTCTTAGCTAAACAGTGGAACTCTCTCCCCACACACCTACGTAACCTACCTAACCATACAAATTTCAAATCTCAGCTACTCTGTCATCTTTCTTCCAAATGGGAATGCCCTTGCCATGCTCCAACTTAAACCCCTTCCCCCTCATTCCACCTTGCACTGACTCATCCAACTACCTCTACTATTACTTCATCCCACACAAAACAATCCCACCCCTACTAAAAATGAATTTTATCTCTAATATCGATTGTACTATAGTCTCCAATCTCAAATATACTATCACCCTCTCCATGCATATTTCCCTAACCTACTAATGGCTAGTAGCTATATATTTTGAAATGTTAAACCTACAATTGAGTTTATAACAAAAATATTCACTTTATGTAAATGTTGAAATTTCTGTACTGAATTATGTCTTTTTATTTTTGTAACATTGTGACAAGCCAATTGCAAAGATCATAGAGCTTATCTGTAAATGTTTAATTAGCTGTATGAACTATGTCCTTTTGTAACGTGAAATGTAATATGCAATTATTGTGGAGCTTTTCTCCCTGGGCCTCCACTGAAAACGGGCTCTTCTTGGCCTAGTGGACTTCCCTGGTCATCAAACTTAAATAAATAAATAATAAATAAATAAATTTCAAAGGCAAACCCATGGAGTACCTGTAAACTCAGATACCACATCTCAACTTTTTGGAAATTTTAATGAGTATTGCATTATCAAAAAATAAGTTTTTTGGAGGGGAACATGCTTCCCTGCTCTCTCCCTTGTGCAACTGTATTCCTCACACCTCCTACTAATTATACATACGTACTCTGAGATCACACCATCATTGAGAAAATGGAACGGTTTAAACCATATATAGAAAATTCTGATCTGTATATAGGGAGCTGTCAGGAGTCAGTAAGTGAGACACTTGATAAGAGAATCTCTTTTTTTTCAAATACCTTAATGAATTATCACTTGTGACATAGGCAAAATTACATTCTTATAAAAGTAATTAAACTATACTAGCATAACAAACATTATACTTCACATATATTGTTGAATGTCTTTTTGGAGCTTTTCTCCCCGGGCCTCCACTGAAAATGGACATATATCCAGTCAAACTATCCTGGTAAACAAATGTAAAATAAATAATAAAAAAATAAATAAATAAATAATTGCTATATATCAAATAACCTAAGCAACATTACATACATTTTTCAGTTCCTGCCTTTTGTTTTTAAACAAGAAACATCTTTATTAAACCATCACTTACCACTTAGGCAATCATACATTTATATAAATGAAAACAAGCCACACCAACACACACCTAGTTGCAAGTATTTTACATGACTTATAATCTACCCAATCTTTCTCAGTCAAACATTCTATAGCGCATTTATGTCCTGCTGCCTTTTGTCTGTATCCCTAATTGCAGCTATCCCTATTGGGAGAATCTCCTTTCTCCATTCCCGTGTTGGTTTAGTGCTTAGAATACTTTCTGCTACTTTATGGATATAATATTCTGTATGACTATTGTTATTCTCCTTAAAGGTCTGCATCCAAAATCCCAGTTTCTCCTTGTTTCTTGAGCTTCTCCCCAATTGCATCATCACCCCTATCCACTTTTAATTATAGTTTTCTGCTTGTGCTATGTATAGGAGTCTTAAATTGTGTAGCTCTGAAATACCCCTTCAAAGTGGGTAATCCCAATCTACCCTGTTCTACAGGAAGAATCAGCATATCCCACTTGAATCTTGCAGTCTTTCCCTCTCAGATAAAGTCCTTCAGCTCTTTATTAATTGCCATCCACAACTTCTCCTGTGGTTGATACAAAATATGCCTGACCAGTGTATAAGACTAAAAGGGACTAAAAAGTTTTAACTGCTTCCATCTTACTATCCATATCCATATAATAAAGCTTTAATTTTCTCAGTTTTGTATTATCTTTTGTTTAGTCTCTTCCCACTTATCATTAGCTTCCCCACTAGAATCATTTAATCCATAATCCTAAATACTTCATTTTATCATGTCATCATTGTCACAAAAGGAAATACTGCCTGCCCAGCTATCTGGAATTTTGTAAATAATTCTATGTCATTTGTGAATATTGATATGATTAATACAGAAGTGTGTGTAAAGGTGTAAACTACTGAGCTAAAATGTAACCACAGCATGCTCTGCTGGCTATGAACAGAAATGTATATAAACTATTGTAATTGTTTAAATGTATATGTTTGAACAGCTGAAACTAGAATATAGAGAGTTAACTTGTAAAACTTCAAGAAAATAAGTTTAAATTAAATTATTTTACTATTGTGCTATAAACGTTAGCTCTCAGTTTCAGTTCAGTGGCATACACAATGTCTAGAGTTAGAAGCTTTTGGATTGTCTTGGAAGAGACGTAATTACTAGGTTTGAGATGCAGAAGTGTTTTATTGTTTTATGACTTCTAGGGTCTTCAAACATCTGAGAGATACGTGTTTTTCACAAGGAGATGTCAAATGCTGCAAAGGGGGGGTTAGCTTGAGAACTAAAGTCAGGTGATAAAAAGTGATGTCATCCAAGCTAACCCAGCAGTAATATTTTATATTAGTATAAGATCTCTGTCAGAGAGAGAGAGAGAGAGAGAGAGAGGGTGCATTTTGTATTTTGCCTTTGACCTGGAAACATCCACTCATCATCACCTTCTGTCCTTGTCTTGCTGTAAGTAATTTTAGTGTTTAGTAGCTCTTTTATTCAGAGAGGAATATAGTAAAGTATAGCCTATATGTTTTCTTTATTTGTTTGAGACTGTCCTGTAATGTTTTAAATGTTTCCTGTGATTTTGAACTCTGAAATTACTGTGTTGATTGACTGAGTATTGTCTTGTTCTTTTATTATTTGTTATTAAATATATTTAAACCTATCTTTATGACTGATATTTGTGAGACATATTTAAGCTCTTAGACTACTTGCATATGCATTTGGTGACACTGTACAGGCCACTCCCAAATAGCCTTGCAAGTCTTGGTCAGAATACCAGTTAGATTATAGTAACATTACACAGTAGGATTGGACATCCTTTGTAAGGGCCTTATAGTAGCTGCTAAGTAGGGGTTGGTGGCAGTGGAAACTACATTATAGTCTGGGCAGAAGGGGGCATAGCTAGTAAACCTGTGCCAGCCTTCCCCAGGTGTGTGAGTGTGTGTGTGTGTGTGTGTGTGTGTGTGTGTGTGTGTGTGTGTGTGTGTGTGTGTGTGTGTATAAACCAGATCTCAAAGTGTGTGTGTGTTAGCTACTTGGGCATGGACACAAAGCACTGGTTGTACAGAGAGGGTGCTGGAGGTCTTGGCATGGCCCTCAGCTGAGATCTTTGCCCTGTAACTGTGGAAGTGGGGAGTCTTATTGGGGATCTAGAGAAAGAAGGAGAAACCAGCCCCAGACTGATTGCGATCTCTGTGTGCTTTTAAGGGAAATTGCACTTTACTGTGTCTGTACTTGTCATCCTTCCAGTGTGTACGTCCCCTAGCTGGTGCCAGTGGTGAGGATTGAGGCTCCTTGATTACTGGACCAGTGTGGGGGCATCACACCCAGAAATATGGATATTCCTGAACCAGTTCATGTGTGGGTACATAATTTACCGTTATTGCGTTTATTTTAGCTTCGTTAATTTTGTGTCTCAAAAAAGATCTGAAACTGTCTCAAAATGTTCCACACAACGCTGTAATGTCTTTTTCTGGTTTTGTCAGGTATAAAATAATATCATCTGCAAATAAAACCAGTTTTTCTTAACTACCATACTCATTATATCCTTGGATTTCTGAGTCCCTTATTTTCTTTGCCAATAATAAAGGGGAAAGAGGACACCCCTGCCTGGTTCCTCTGCTCAAGCAGAAATTATCAGAGATTACCCAATTCCCTTTAATTGTCACCTCTGATCCCTCATATATCCTCCTAATCAAACTTATAATTTTTTCAGAAAATGCAAATGCTTCCATTGCCCTGCACATAAAGTCCCGTCTTACTCAGTCAAATGCCTTCTCTGCATAAAGACCCACCAACAACAATGGTATTTTCTTACATTCTACTTCCCTCTGGATCATCAATGCATTGTTAATATAGTCAAATGTTTGCCTCCCCTCCACAAAACCACACTGATCCATATCTATCAGTTTTGACATTACTTTTGCCATTCTTTTAGCCATTATAGACAGGAACACTTTATAACCATGGTTTAGTATTGAAAGGGGCCCTTATGAAGCTAAATCTGCTAGATCTTTACCCTCTTTAGCGATTACAGTTATCACTACTTTCTTCCAGGATGGTAGTACTTCTCACTCTCTTAAGATACTGTTAAACAAAATCTTCTAGATCTTTATCATTTTCTTTTCCTCCTAGCTTCCAACTTCCACAGGAATGACATCTATTCCTGGGGACTTTCCTGTAGATTGGTTATACATCACCATTTCTATCTTATCTCCTTCTAACCTAACTGTTAGTAATTGAGCCTCATCTACTTCTAACCTTGGCATATTTAATTCTTCTATAAACATTACGATTTGTATCATTTCTTGATTTTCATATTTCTCTGCCTTATAGAGACTCTCATAGAATTTCCAAAATATTTCTAATACTTCTACAGGATCTCTTGTTACCTTCCATGTCATAGTCTCCCTAAGTTTTGAGACAACCCTTTCTACTTTCTGTTGCCTAAGTCGTTGTGCTAAAAGATTTTGTGCTCTAGAGTTATTATCAAAAACAGTTGCTTAGCAGCAATCTTTCTAAGCTTGTGTACATTATTGAGATAATCCTTTATTTTCTGCCTACCATTCTGCAGTTGATCCTCTTCTTGTTCTGTGAGATTCCCCCTATTCTGTAATACTTTAACATTTGTCAGTCCCTCTAAATAATTCTTGTCACTTCTTAACCATAGCTCCCTTTCTTTTATTTCCACCCTATTTTTAAACCCCACCTTAATTTTATCCCACTCACTAGCTATATTTTTCAGAAGATATTTCTGTTCTCTCTAAAAGCTCCTGAATAATTTCCACTACCTATTCCTTAAATTCCTCTCTTTTCAACAGATAGGTGGGAATGTGCCAGTGTCTCATTTTTATTTCATTACCTTGTGCTTTTATTTTAGCTATTATTGGCACATGATTTTTATTGTGTGAGTATCAAGACCTTCAATTAAATACACATTCCTATGAATTGCAAATTCCGTCTAGCCTATCCCAGTTTTTGTATACTGGGGAATAATATGTAAATTCACTCTGAACTCCTGTTACTGAATTCACATCTTCCATGCCAAATATTTCCATAAATTTCTTCAAAAGTCTTCCCTCCTTTGTTATATTTTCCTTTCTGCGCCCCCCGACACATCTTCACTGTTGCAAATCAAATTCCAGACCCCAACTATAACTAATATTCCTTGCTGAAAACTGATTATTTCTCCCAGAATTTTCTTAAGCTCCATTATAGCAGTTTTAGGTGGAATATAAATACAAGCCAGTGTAATCCTCTTCCCTTGCAAGTAGCCCCTTAGCACTACAAGTCTGCCATTACTATTTTTTTATCTTCTATCACTATTGGAGTTCCTCTTGCAATTAATATAAGTACTTCTCTTTTCCTTTGTCCCAGGTATTCCTTGATAAGAGCACCTCAGTTAAAAAGTTGTCAGTGCATTGCTCCTTAATTAAACAGTCTACATCCTCATATTTTAACAGTTTCTGAATACAAGAAAGACAAGCTATGGAGCAGTGTCAGCAGAAATTCTATGACATATCAGTGAAGAACCTTTCAGAATTGCAAACAGGGGAAAGTGTGAGGATTAATACAGATTTTGGAATTAATGTACAGAAAACAGTTTATCTCCCCCAGTGATTTTTTAAGCAGAACAATAGAGATCATACTACAGACAAGGTTCAGATATGCATATATACAAGTAGAATAAAAACACTTAATTAAATAAACTAGAAAGCAAGTATATTTTTAAGAAGGTTCTAAGTGGCAGCTTTACTACAAAATTTGCCATTAGGTATTTAACAGCTGGAATCTTTCTCTTTAATCTTGTAGATTATCCTCTGAGAATCATTATATTGCTTTTATTGTTCAGCTGCTGTGTGAAATATGAAAGAAGAGAAGGATTTGTGCTAAGTTTGAGCAGATAAAAGGCATTATAGAATTTCAGAGCAGGATAATGTTTTATATTCCATTAACTTTGAAACTGCAAGTGTATGAAGTTAAATCTGATCCTGTGTTTTTTTAAACAATTCACAAGGATGTTTTCAATGCAACTGTGACATCCATTTAATGAATGTTACCCAAATGTTCCTAAATTGGTTTTATACTGTCATTTTCATATTTCCACTGCAAATTATGAGTCACATGCTCATGTAGCTTAAAAAGTAGATTGCTCTTTCTGTCTCATAAAAGAGCCCATTTGGCCCTCTGCCAGATGCACCTCATCAAGATCCAGTATTTTCTAGCATCATTGGATCATTGCATAACTTGTGAATAACACAGATGATTTCTAATTCATGTCTGAAAGTCAGTTTTACAAATTCAGCAGTGTTATACCCTACAATAGGTATGTTTTAATTGTATTAAATGTTGAAGTGAAGTCTCATTAAAAAGAGATGCAAACAATTTAATGCAAGCATATCTAAAAGTAAAATAAAATGCCACAAAGTAAAATATTAAAGGACATATCTGATTTGCCCCAATCCACAGTCTGACTTTGATGCACAAAGGTGCATTAACTGTCTGGGGATATTGTTTTCACTGAAGCATCAGATATCTAGTTGGTAATAATTTGCAAATAATGTCTTGGGAAGTGCTTACTGGAAACAGTAAAAGTATAAAGCAATAAAGCATACTACTCAAAGGGTTTCTTATACACAACTAACTAATGGTCATGTCTCTGCTACATATTTGAGAATGACACTAGAAGATAGGATACCCCTATGCAGCTTCTGACATTCAGCTAATTCACTTCTCATACTGTCCACCTCTAGTGCTTAGACTACTACATAAGCAGACAAGATATTCCCTATGCTCCTTGACAGACAATGACATCTGTTTGTCAAGACCCTGTTTCAACAAAGCAAACAGTGAAAAGCCTTTGCAAAACTTAAGGCTACAGCGTAGAGCTCATTACCTTAAGTTATCTGAAAACAACATGGATTACATACATTCAAAAAGGAGCTACTTCAATTTCTTAATTATTAATATAAGTGCCACTGTTTTAACAAAGGATAAATCAGGCCTATAGCAACTAGTGCATATTAGCACAGCTAAACATTATATTCTTTCTAAACTCCATTAGCACATTCATTTGGTACATGTTGTACATATGCAAATATGGTTCCCTATTGAAATATTGGCACTACAAATACTGAATGCCAAAAAACCTAAAAAAAAAAAAAAAAGAAAAAAAAAAGACCAAAAATCCAGAGAAGAGCAATTCTTAAAAATTGCTCTTGTACTTAAAACATCTTTTTTCAGGAGGGCAACCACCCCTACACCTCCATGTCAGGGGGCAAGACCACCCCCCCGGACTTATATATACCAACTCTGAGATTGCCATACCTCAGAGAAAAGGGAATATTCTGAGAAATGGCATCTTGGACTTGGTATATACAAGTCCGGCCTTTCATCCATTCAGTCTGTGTGTTTCAGGACTCACTCTGGCAGATCATGACAGTTCAAATGGATACTGTAAATACAACTTTATATTCCTTCTTTAATCTCTTCTTCCTCTTGTCTCTATAAAACGTATGCACTGTTCTCTTTAAACTGTAAACCAGCTCATAATGAATCACTGTTATCAGCATTTCACTGTATCTTCCACATATCACTCCACTGTTGTTCTGCAAAAATACTTATCACACTATTTGAGTTATACAGATAACATGCTTATACTGTATCACTGTCATCTATATTAATCCTCCCTAATTCACACCACTGTTGTTCTGCAATGCAGTAAGTAAGTAAATAAATACATAAATGCAGGCTAGGGCTCCATTACAAACGTAAAATTGACAAATGATGTGGATAGCTTTGCCTTTTACCACTATAAAAACAAAACTGTGCATGAAACTAAAGACTGTAATTTAATACATAAAAACTGATCCCTTGGAGAGGCTTCTCAACATATCCATAAACGTCTCAGAAAAGTCAAAGTATTTAAAAATGCAAATAGGAAAGGCTTTCTCATTTTATCAGATGCCTTCTCCAAGTCAATATTAATGGCTGATAAAGGGAGACTGGAAAGGTGAACTTGCCATAAGTAGAGAAAGCACCCTCAAAGCACTGTCTCTGCTTTGTCTACCTTGTTTGACTTCTTCTTGAACGGGGGCAAAAGGAGAGCTATCATATGCTGAGAGCTTAGATGTGCACCTGTACACAAAAGCCACATGCTAACCATTTGAAATATCAGGACCTGCACAAGACAGTCCCATAATATGGGGACTGAATGTCCAAAAAATAGACTTACATATATTAAGTATTATATTGCCATTTCTCAGATCTTAGATTTGGTATACTCCAATGTTCAGGGGTGTAGGGGGAGGGGCTTTTCCTCTGCAAAAAAAGAAAAAAAAAGTTTAAAATAGAAGAGATTTGCTGTTCCCATGGATTTTCTGTCTTTTTCAGTGTTTCAGACTAAGTGACATTTCATTCAGGGGTCAATGCACACACACACACACACACACACACACACACACACACACACACACACACACACACACACACACACATCCCCTAGGAGACAATATGGCATACTTAGATCAACCCTCCATAAACCAAATTACTCTACATTAAGCAAAAAAGTTAAAACAATATCATTTAATTAAAGATGAAATGAAATCATAGCCTATTGGAAAATAACATTTGTGGTAAAATTGACCTAATTTTAACTACTTAAATAAAGAGATAAAATAAAATAAAAAAAATAAATTAAGCATGGACCCGAATTGTAAAGCTAACAAATCATAACACATAAACCTTCCCTGTGCCTGGCTTGGACTCTTGTAACTACAAGACCCTTGTATTGCATCTAAAACCATCTGTGGAGCTATAAAGTCGATTTAAGTATTTTTTGTGCTTGCTCTAACTATCTCAGTGCTATTTAACAGTTCTGTGTTGCAGTTATTGATTTGTTTGAATTCATCACTGTTTTTCATACTACATTTGTTAAAGAAATACCATCTGTTTGTTACTGTACTGCTCTTAGGTTGTTTTAACAGTATCCTGATATTTCCTAACCTCCTGTGATACTGCAAAAGCTGTACTGAGTTTACCAAAATTCTCCTGAGTTTGCCAAAATATTTCTAAGTTTTTCCTATTTATAGAAGTTTTCCAACATTTTCATACATTTTTCTGTATCTGGGAACATCTTTCAGGGTTTGTGAGCCTATTTCCAAGGATCCCTGGTACTGCAGGAGTTTTGCCTTTTGTTGTAAAGCATTCTTACTGCACTTGAGCTCAAACCAGTCTACTGTGCATTAAGAGAGTTTTATTCTGCACTCTGGTGGGAGTATATGGCTGATTCAACTTATCTGGGTTGTATGTTTATCTGATTGGCCTGAGGGCTAAACTGTGTAAAAGTCTTTCATCCTGCTGGTATAAAAGCCTTACATTTGTGTGAGACTGTTCTCATTTATTCAGAGCTTTCCTTTGTCTGGCTTGAACTCCTATGACTACAAGACCCTTGGACTGCACCTAAAGCCATCTGTAGACCTACAAAGCTGGTGTAAGTATTTTTGTACTTCCTCTATCTCAGTGCTATGTAACAGTTCTGTGCTGCATTTATTTATTTGTTTGAATTCATCACTGTTTGTCAGCCTGCACTTGTTAAAGAAATGCCATCTGTTTGTTACTGTACTGCTCTTAGGTTGTTTTAACAGTATCCTGATATTTCCTAACCTCCTCTAACACTATGAAAGCTGTTCTGAGTTTACCAAAGTTCTTCTGAGCGTACCAAAATATTTCTAAGCATTGCAAAGTGTTTCTGTGTTTGTAGACGTTTTCCTACATTTGTGCAGCTTTTTCTGTATTTGGGAACATTTCTCACAGTTTGTGAACTTATTTCTAAGGATTCCTGGTACTACAGGAGTTCTGCCTTTTGTTGTAAAGCATTTGTTACTGTACTTGAACTCAAAATCAGTTTGTTTTACATTGAGGATTTTATTCTGAACTCTGGTGGGTGCAGAGGACTGATTCAACCCATCCGAGTTTGGAACTGCTGGTGGAAGGCTTATTGTGTGTTTATCTGATTGGTCTGTGGACTTAACTGTGTAAACATCTTTCATTCTAATTGTATGAAAGCCACACATTTGCACATCTCTCAGACACAGTTACCCATGCCTTGGATATACACAATCCTCTCCAGTTTAAAATCCTCTATAGAAAATGCTTTCTACAGTCACTCACTCTTCATAGCTGCTCGAAGAGCTGCTGGTTTGCACAGAGGGCAGCACCACTGCAGGTCATTCTATAGTATACTACTAAACACTCTCTCTTAGACCTTTAAGTGAGTCTTCCTTACTCTTTCCCATCTACTATGGATCTAATATAATGGATAGGTGCTTCTCTGTTATCTCTGATGCTGGCATAGTGGATATGGGCATCCTGAGGCAGTGTATTAACTGCTTCATGTTCACTGACAACCACTTAATTTTATAACAGACAAACACAGTATGTGAGAGATGTCAATTCACAATGTTATTGGAGGCAAAGCTCTCACATGCACAGATGAAAAATGCAAACCAGGTTGTCAGTGTGTTATACTCAAAACATTCACTACCAATCCTAAGGAAGAAACCTACAGACACACTTATGTGGAGGTACTCACATGTAATCTACCCAAATCTTCAAGACCTCCTAAAAGCATGTCTCCCTGACCCCGAGCACACTAAAAAAAGACAGTACCACACATAATACACAACTATGAAAATCATAGTCACCCCACTTCCAAGCCCATAAAACAACACACCACAAAGCCAGACATTCTAGTTATTGGGGATTCCATTGTAAGGCATATTGATTCTCCCCTTACCAGACTAAGCAAGGAGAAGATCACAGTGAGCTGTCTGTCTGGAGCCATGATCCATGAGATCATGCTTTGCCACAGATTGTTTGCAATTATCACCACTTGGCTTCTGGATACTGCCAAAAGCTATATCTATGCCCATAGTACTTTTATTAGGCTTTAACAAGTTGTTAAGCCCTCCAACATAACAAAACTCACTCACAACTACCTAATGGTACCACTGCTCAATGCTAGGAGTTTAAATAAAAAAATGCACTCCCTGGAACCACTCTTTCCCATGGTGAATGGAGACATATGTGCAGTCATGGAAACATGGTTTAGAACCATGGAAATCACCCCAGCTATCAAAGTCTAAAATGCCTTTCATACGTTTTGATCCCTCTCAGCTAAAGATAAAATAAAGAAAGAAGGTGTCTCAGTGTTCATAAAGGACAAGTACAGAACTAGACTGGCCCAATAATATGACCCACTTGAGTTTCTCCATGCCCAACTAACCATGCTATCATATCCTTGTTAGCTACAAATTCCCTAACATGAATCTGGAAAACCACATCTCCTACCTACATCTATTGGAATCTTTTAACATTCAGCTTAACACCATAGTTATGGGTGACTTCAACTATGCCTTCATAAACTGGGAAACATATATGACTCATAGTTCACTTGCTCAGAGGTTTTTGGACTTTGTTAATGCAAAGACCCTGGAGCAACTAGTTAGCTCCCCAACTAAAGGCATAAATATCCTAGACCTGGTACTCACGAACATGGGGGGGATGGTGCTCCCTCCTGTACATTAACTCCTCCCCTGGTAAGACCTGACCACAAAATGGTCTCCTTTAGTATTAAAATTAATCTAGAACCTCATCAAACTCTGCACCTGTTAAGAACTTTGCTAAGGCTAATTACCTCAAACTAAGTGACAACTTATAAAACTTCCAAGCCCCTCTAAACCCGGATGACATTGAGGCCTACTCTGTACTGTACTGTACAGAAAAAATTGTACAACCACATTCATAGCTGCATAGAAGAGGCAGTACCTGTTCATGTCAAGCCTATGGTTACTGGCAAAAATAAAACATCCTGGTGGACTCCTAGCATTAATAGGTTATTCAACAAAAGGAAAAAAAATCCTCTCCAAAGCCAAGGAACAGACAAAACAGTGCAGAAAAACACTCACCAGTTTAAACAAACAAATTAGAAAGCTGGTCAAATCTGCCAAAGCAAACTAAAAAGCAATGATAGCCTCCCAGATGAAAAATAACCATAAGGGTTTTCAATTATGTTCATAACCTCAGGGAAAATGCTCAGCTATATAGTGAGTTAATCATGAGTTGGTATAATGGTTGAGGTGTTTGTCCTCACAGACACAAAATGCAACCTTTGAAGAAATTGGCTAGGTGTAAAATGGCCTACAAAGGCAACTAGCCTAGTACATGCCTATGTACACTTATAGACCTAGCCTGAAACTATAGCAAACCTGCTGGCCAACAAGTTCAGTTCAAACTCCTCTTATCACCTTCTTCCACATCCAAAGAAATATCTGCAACCATCCCCCCTACTGGTCATTATGAGGGAACAGGTCCTTAAGGCACTTGCTAAAGCTAAAAACACAGCCTTCACAGGTCCTGACAGCATTCCAGGATGCTTAAAGCAGAATCTATCATGGTCACTATAAACTCTCTTTAATCACAGCCTCTGGATGGGCCTTGTTCCAGAGGAATGGAGGACTGCAGCAGTCATCCCTCTGCATTAGGGGTGGCCAGTCAACTGACACAGGAAACTATAGACCCATAAACTTAACTCGTCTTTTCTGAAACGCCATGGCGAGAATTATCATGGATCTGATCAACAACGACATAGGAAGTTTCCAAACACTGTACCAGAACCAATCTGGCTTTGTCAAAGGGAGGTCCTGCCTGCTCAGTCTTGTTGAATTCTTCAAAAAAGTCACTAGGGTCATGGATGAGGGTAAAACAGCCCCCCCCCCCTGCAAAAATATTTGAGACTATGCCATTTTGCTGTTTTTTGTTTGTATGTGTTATTTCAGTGTTATGTGTAGTCATCATTCGAACAACTGGTCTTTTGAATATCTGGTCTTTGTTATTTGCAGTTTGGCAGAGTGTAATTTTGACGATGTAAATGAGACCCATATATATATATATATATATATATATATATATATATATATATATATATGTATATATATTATAAGACTAGAGTACTGGATCTTACCAGGGTTGAGTCTAGGCAATGTGGACTGGCCTAAGGGCCAGCTGACCACATAGGGGAGGAAGGTTTCTATCAGGACTGGAGAGTACTATCTGAAACTGATACACTCTTTCTTGCAGCAGGTCTAACTGCCATGTCTAAAGCTATTACATCCTTCTGGCAGATCCATAAATGGATGGAGAAGACTGTACAATGTATGGCTGCTGTTAAATCTAGTGAGATCAAATTGAGACGTCAAGAAAAGAAAACTGCAATAGAAAGTAAAAAAGTGTAACCTTCTTGAGGAAGCCCATGAGTAATAAAAGAAAATGGGATGTGCCTCCGTAGCAGAAATGGGTAGCTAAGAAACTAAGCGTTACAGCAGAAACCAAAGCAATATATGGATCCGGAAAAGGGCAGCAGTCAGTTACTTTACAAGATAGCCTGCAAGTTCTGATTAAACAGTAGGAAGGAGCATCTTAAAAGATGAGAGGAGGGTTCTGAAATTTAAGGTTGCAGAAGGATGTAATATTAGAACTGGAGAAGCATTTAAAAGAAAGCAAAGGGCTAGGAGTGTACAGCACAGCTTTGAGAGAAATATGCCAGGAAAGCAAGTAGATGTGACAGAAGCAATGGATCAAGAGCAACAGAGTCTTTTTATGTGGTATACAGACCAGGTGCTGCAGCTCTGTGGTAAATAAGCTATTATGCTTCCTGGCCACTCATGCAGAAATGCAAGGGGAACAATTCATGTACTTAGCTGGAGAAGGAATAGTCAAGAACAACCCTTAACAGAATAAGCAATGGGCTACGATTGTGGCAACAGACCTGGCAGCATTGTGGGGAAGTAGAGAAGGTATACTAGAGAAGATATGGCTATGCTCAGGACCTTTGAGAAGTAATTAGTAGCTAAAGTGTATTTTATGAAGATAATGATACAGAAGAAGTTAAATTAGGGTCTATATTACAAGATCAAAACTTTAGGTAGTCGAATACCTAAAGGTTGATCCATAAATAGTGAAAGCTGAAAACTGCGAACGGCCACTTCTGCGAATTGTTTGTCAGGGAAAAATTCATTTGGCCGTTATGTGGAATTTGCCCTTTTCTCCACTATAGAGCGATCTCTGAGTTGGTATATTTAGTTAGGAGGTGTGGAGGGCACAGCCCACCACATCGGGGGGTGTTGGGCCGAAGCCCCTGACTTGATTTGGGTTTAAAAGTTTTTTGTTTTTTTTTAATGCGGCCAAGTGAATTCTTTCCCTGTGTGAGGTAGCCATTCGCGTTTTTTTTAGGTTTCGATATTTACAGATCAAGCTTTAGGTATTCGACTACCTAAAGTTTAGATCTTGTAATACAGACCCTAATAGTAGACATCCCTCTGCTGCAGTGTTATTCAATAATTATAAGGGTACCTGATATGAAAGGCACAGGGATTTGGCTGGCCTAATGTTAGCATTTCAGTGAACTGAAGGACAAGAAAGCAGTCAGATATGATACAAGGTATACTGATATATGAACTGGAAAATGTTTGTGCAGTAAAGACACTTAGGTTGGATCAGCATCAGCATGGGTAGACAGTGGCGCAAGATGTCATGCTGGGTGTACAGTTACAACTAATGTTAATAGTTCAGTGTGTAGGTAGAGAAACCTGTTGTTCCTTATGTTGGACTGTTCACCCAGAGCAGCACGGTTCTCACTAGAGAAGCTGCGTGACATGAAATGAGGCAGGGAGAAGAGATCAAAAGAAGCAGCAGTGGGAATGGAAGGGTAAGTCCCTAGTGAAATAATAAGTTTATAGGAGACTCTTACTTACTGGGATAGGATCCAAGAGCAAGGGGAAACATGAAGACAGAAAATATTAAGGATTTGCCTGAAACATAGGAGACACCTATTTGTTGGCATTGCATGTAGGACCAAGGATAAACCAAGAAGATGGAAAATAGTTATGATTCGCCTGATGCATTTTAGAAAGTCTTTGAACTAAATCTTTGTCGCCAGCCCTCCAGTGAGAAAAGCAGCAAGCTGAAATCAATGCATGAAATGAAAACAATGGCTCCCTACTGAAATGTCTGGACTCATAATGAGCAGCGAATGCAGCACACACAGTTCCAATAAATTATACAATACTTTAATCAAAATCCATTGGAAAATTAGAATTAAGTGGAGCTCTCCATACCACCTTAGTGATAGGTGCTAACCCTAATGCTGCCCCTTCCTCCAACCTTAACCCTACACCTTAACTTAATAAATATTTTTCAGTAACACCACCACTTCACAAGAGACACTCAGACACACAAACACACACTAACAATACTACTGCCTTACCTAACCCTGACCCTAACCCTAAAATGTACACACTAAACAAAAACATACAAAACATGTTTCCCCACCTATCCCCAATCCTAGCTCTGACCCCCCCCACACACACACACACACACACACACACACACACACACACACACACACACACACACACACACACATGGGCACACACATTCTTGCCCCCTCCAACCCCACTCACCTTTCTTGATGAAACAGTCCCTCAACATTTTGAATGTTCACCTATCAGTAGCTTTGATATTAAGCACAACCCTATCATTTGTTGACCAAATGGACATTTAATCAAAATGAGGGAAAACACACACACGCATATCTATTTATATATATATATATATATATATATATATATATATATATATATATATATATATATATATATATATATATATATGTATATATGTAATGAGTGCAGTCATGTTGACTAACACTTCACTCAATCACAGATGACTGAACACATCTGACTAAAAATACATTTAACTGAAAACTCATTTCCTGGAATCACACTTCACTGAAACACTTTATTATATCGACATACACAAATTCAAAAATAAAGCATTGCCATCCAAGACTAACAGTGCAATGCACATACTCCAAGACATAACCTTGGAGCATGCTAAAAAAATCACTGTTGTTTACAGGGCACAAACCCTTTTGAACCCCTCCAAAACCCCACTAATTAAATATACCTACTCCAAGGTCCAACAATGGTAGGTAAAGGAAATATTCCCCAACCGTGATATTATTTTAGTATCACTGCAGTGGTGATAGTCTTTCCTGTTGACAAAACAAAACTGTCAGGAAAGTTGTCACTGAAGCAACCTTCAACAAATTTCACCAGACCAAGGGCCAGCATTAGCTAGACTGGCACCCAAGGAGAAAAGGCTGCATGGTGCCCCACCCTGCTGCTCAACACACCCTGGCCTACTCACACTATCTAGATTAGTTTTTTTCCTTCCTTTTTCTCACTGTTTGTATTAGTCTTCCATTTCTTTTTTCATGCAGATATTCATTCATTCATTCATTCATTCATTCATTCATTCATTTATTCAATGTCTAAGCCAGACTGCACTATGATAACTATGAAGGAAACATCTACATTGATTCTTGGGGGGGTTCTAGATGCTCTGAGGTGCATTTTAAAGGTTTTTAAACAACTTTTTTCATCCTGTGATGGCCTGAAGAAAAAACATGGCTAAAGAAAGAAATTTTGACTTACTCTTCAGTTTTGTTTTTTCCTGCATCCTTAGTGTACATCCTAACTGACCAAGACTACATTGTAGAAACTGCAGTGAAAATATCTGTATTACACCAGGGATCTGGGGGCTATTGGGTCCTACAAAGCCACAAAGTTTATAGATGCTCTGATATGCATTTTAGAGTTTTTTAAACAACCTTTTCATCCAACTATGGCCTGAACAAAACCATGATTAAGGAAACGTTTCAGTCTTACTCTTCAACTTCGCTTTTTCCTGCATCCTTTTAACACCCTAACTGAACAACACTACCCTATAATTATTAAATTAAGCTGGGTTCATAGGTAAGTACTAGGCTAGTTGCTGTTGTGGGCCATTTTAAGTTTAACCAGTTCCCCTTAAGCCTAAGCAGCTTCCCTTTTTATGCTCAAAATAACCTATCCTATTTAGTTATAGATTTGCCTTAACCATCCTGTGGTTGATAACTATATATTACCCCTAATGAGAATAACTGGGATCATACCATAGATAATTTGAGGGGACCCATGTATGGAATAAAACATTTAGGAGCTGCCTCTGTCCATGAGTAGTATGGGAGCAGTCTTGGGGTAATTTTTTTTTTGTTTTCCATTCAGAGATTTAAGTTGAACCTGAAAATGAACAGGGATGAACTTTTGTTTTATGTGGATGAGGAGTTTGTTCCACAGCAGTGGTATACTCTGCAAGATAAACGTACCTCTCCAAACTGTTCTGTTGATGTTGCAGAAGAAGTTTAGATCCCTAGATTAAGTACTTCCGATGCCATCAGTAATGGGTTGGAGGATGCTTTGTATGTCAGACAAAGGTCACCTTTTAGCATTCTGTAGGATATTGAGTATAGTGACAGGGCTTTGAGTCGGTTCATATAGGGCATGTTGTTTAGGCTTGTATCTTTTAAGTAAGGTACCTCTGTGGGTGTTCTAGTTGTTGCACATGTCTAGACAGGTATATACTAAAGAGGACATTATATTCAATTATTGGCCTAATGAGAGCTGAGTAAAGGGGCAATGACATCCATAGATCTAGACACAATCCGTTTGTTTATAAGCTATGCAGTATTTAAGTGAGTGTATGGGTGTTGCTAGGCACACAGAATTACAGAATACATGGGGTTATAAATGCACTGAGGTGCATTTTGGAGCTTTTTTCCCAATATTTTATCCATTGATATCATATCCTAATCAAAAATATGTGTATGTAAAAGAAATTCAATAGTACTTTTTATTTCAAAGAAGAAATAAGCTGTATCCAAGTTGTAATACTCAAAGCTGAACATACTCCAGTTCACAATAAAGTGAGAAGACAAATGCTTATGAGGATACATATATCCTATCTGGGAATAGGTAGTCATTTTCTATGTATCCCCCTTCTGGTGTTAAGTTGGATGCAAAATTAAAGCACAAATGCCCACAATCATATATTTCAAGCTGCTTCGGTCAAATTTATATACAGCACACCTCCTCTCCCACATTCCCCAAAGACAGCCACCTTCTGTGCACCTTTCTGATGTTAGACTGGAACAAAACTGAAAAAAAGTAGAAAATAAAACATTTGTTGTCATACATATATAAACAGCATAATTATTTACTCTCTACCAAAAAGGAGGGAAGGAGGTGCATACTGCCTACCTAGAGCATTTATCTATCAAAAAATAAGAGACGACTTTTAAACTGAGCAAGTGACAACAGGGTCTTTAACATTCATACAGACTACCCCCACTAAGCAGTTCTATCCACTTCTATGTTCAATTCAAATGTCTGATTGTGATAAAAGAGGATGACGGTATAATGTATTTCACCACTGTTCCAAACAAACAATTGTCACAATTAAAATATTACACGTTGCTTGACACATCCACATTAGTCCTGCAAAGCCAAAATAATAAGCGAACAGCAGCAGGCAGCTAATCGTTTTCCTCCACGGAAGGCAGCCGCAACAGTTATGCCTCCTCTGTCTGTGCATAATAGGTGTCCACTTAAGTAGTCCACCTTTCTTCCCACAAATGCATAGTAGGCCTGCAAAGTTAGATAATGACTGTTTAACCTGAACAAATGACAATATGGTCAATTACTTTCATCCAGCCAACCCCAGCCTCCACCCAGCAGTTATAGCCATGGAGTCTGATGGCTATATAATAATGTCACCTCCAGAATTCACATAAACAAGTTGCCACATGTTAAAGTATTCTAAGTCATGTTGCTCCATACAAACTACAAAGCCAACACAATAGTGCCAATAATATCTGATTAATCACTGCCAGCATTGTTGTAAAAAATAATAATAGCACTTATTTCACCATAGCATTCCTCTCTTTTCAACTGTTCAACTATCCACATAAATTGCAAAGTCAGAAATATTGCAAAAATATCTGGTTGATCTCTGTCTCACCAAAAAAAAAAAAAAAAACACAAACTCCTTCAGGTGACTTCACACCTACATTTGAATATTGGGTCTCTGCTTCTTTGACCTTTCAACATGTAAAGAGCTGTGTCATGGGTGCATTTTCTTTAAGCTGGGGTGCCTTCTTTATTTCTTTGTTTTTTTACAGCAAAGAAATATTGCTCTAACAATTAAATAAATGGAGAAACAATGCCCTTAAAAGTATATATATATCTATATATATATATATATATATATATATATATATATAGATATAGATATATATAGATAGATATAGATAGATATAGATATATAGATATAGATATAGATACTATATAGGTATACAGATATAGATATAGCTATGGATATAGATATATATGGCAACCATTTGAAATGGTGGGACCCACTAGAGCAAGCCCCAAAATACGAAAACTGAATGGCCAAAAGAATGGATTTACATATAATAAGTCCATGATGGCTTTTCTTAGAATATTCCCTTTTCTTTGATGTAAGGTGATCTCAAAGTTTGTACATAAATGTTTGGGAATGTGAGGGACTTGCCCCCCACACAAAAAGAAGTTTTGTTTATTTAAACATTTGTTTATTGGGAAAGTCTGACTTGGAACAAAGCCAATATTCAGTGGAGGCCAGGGAGAAATGCTCCAGATGCATGTCTTTGTAACATGGGAAGAAGCCGGAATACCCAGAGAAAACCCACATGAATGCAGGGAGGTGGCAATGCTACTGCAGCATCACTGCGCCGTCTTAAGGAGAAGAGCAATTTTCGAGATTTGCTCTTCCCTAGGTTTTCGGTCTTTTTTTGGCTTTTCAGCACTTGGCATTTTGAGTGCCGACATTTCAACAGGAAACCGTGTGTGTGTGTGTGTTTGTGTGTGTGTGTGTGTGTGTGTGTGTGTGTGTGTGTGTGTGTGTGTGTGTGTGTGTGTGTGTGTGTGTGTGTGTGTGTGTGTGTGTGTGTGTGTGCAAGTGCATGTACATGTATACAAAGATACATTAACTATTTTCATCTCCATAAAATTCCATAAACACTTTGTTCTGTTAACTCTGCATATAACGATGCAAAAGTTTTACTTGTTTTTTTTTTTTTGTTACATAACTTACAAAATTGTGTCTGGGACTTAGGTTATGACAGAATTGGCCTATATAAGGTGAGTTAAACTGATTTCCTTTCACCACACTGATGGTTACTTTATGGAGTCACTGAATTTTGTGCCACAGTACTGATATACCTTGAGCAAAACAGAATTACAAAAGCATGATTGTTTCACTTCTGACTCTTTTATGCTATTATACTGCATGCTAGAGCCGCGGTGGTGCAGCGGTAGCATTGTTTCCTCATAGCAAGAGGTTCTTCTGTTCAATTCTCGGCTGGAGTGCCTTCTGTGTGGAGTCTGCATGTCCTCCGAGTGATTGAGTGGCGTTTGAAAGACATGCATGAATGGGTGTGCCTTTGCTGAAGGTTGGGCATCAGGCTGGCAACTCGGCACCATAAAAAACTCTACTGCCAATCATTAGCGACCGGAGTTCCACTGTGGCGACCCCTAACAGGGAAAAGCTGAAAAGACCAACATACTGTATGCTAGAGTGCAGCCTTTACAGCTAGCTGATGATTCCAGACAGCTTTCCATTTTTCCCTCCCTCCACTTTCGATATCAATTATATATCCTGTCTCTGTGTGGTTTATATAAAAGGCTTACTTGCATGTTATAGTGTTAGACTGGCCTCTTTCACTTTACTCGAAAGGGAAACTGCCTAAAACAACATTGCCATTCCTAACTGCTCTCATTCTGTCTTATTTATTTATACATTTATTGACATTTGATTACCGGGAAAGTCCAACTGGGTAAAAGCTCATTTTCAACTGAGGCCCGGGGAGAAAAGATTAAAACATTACAAACATTTTAAGAACAATAATTTTAAAATATTCAAAAATAAAGCAAAAACATGTGCAGTTTAAATAATTATAACAAATTAGACATAATATAAAACATTGTTTAAGAATTTAAGAATCAATACAAGTTATATGAAAATCATTTAATTTGTAGAGACATTTTAGACAGTTTGTAGAGAAATGAAAGGCAAATTAGTCTAATACAAACAAGAATTGCAATATGAAGTGAGGCAAAAACAGGATTATTGTATATTTACAGAGAATGTCAAGGAAGAGAACTTGACAGAAGTAATGAAGTAATTGAAGAAGCGAGAGTAAGGAAGCATAAGAAATGAAAAGGTACTTGTTCATATTTAGGGATATAGTTCCTGGTTTTGAGCTAAAATGGATCCAAATTTTAACAAAGAAATCATTGAGTGGTTTTGAAAGATAGGAGGGAGGGTATTGACCAGATGGATACTGGTAAGGAGTTCCAGGCCTTAGCAACCTTGTATGAGTACAGACAATGCCCAGTAGGTATGATACACTTGTAGATAGACAGGAGTTTTTGGTCACTGGATTGCAATGACCTACTGGGAACATAGTTGTGTGGAATGTCAGATGTGCAAATGAGAGTGCAATCATCTGTGTATTGTATTAGGGTGGTCTCTTGTGTGGATGTATGGAGGATGTTAGTGAAAATGTTAAAGTGGAGCGGACCAAGTTGTGGTGCACTGGTGATGACCTGGAGGTAAGGAGAGAGCATGGAGTGCCATTTCACTGACTGATATCTATTGGACAGGTAGCTTTTGAACCATAGAAAGGTGGGCTGGGAGGGACCTGGTGAGGACATCTGAAGTAGAAGTTTACTGTGACAAATTGTGTTGAAGTGCTTAGACAAGTCTACAAATAAGGAAGAGACTAGTTTGCAGTTATATCTAGCTTTATTGACAGTATCTATATAAGTTAGAAGGGCCGTGCTAGTACTATAGGAAGGACAGAAGCCATGTTGAGTAGGGGATAGGAGTTCTGCCTGCAGGAGATAGTCTAGTAATTGTTTTTGAATATATTTTTCAAGTATTTTGGCAAGGGAGATAATATCGGTATAGGTCTAAATTTATTCATGCCTGTTGAATTTCCTCCTTTGTGCAGGCGAATAATCTGTGACTTTTTCCAGAGAGAGGTACTTACTGTGCCTTACTGTGAGTGACAATGATTCAGGTGGAAAAACTGTACCCTAGCAGTAAGCAATAAAAGCTGTTCCAAAATTAAACAACTGGCTGACAAAGTATAAAAATAAAATGTGAAATATGAATCAGAATTTGACAAATAACAAAGGCAGCCAATGGAGCTGATTAGTCAGAAGTTTTGCATTCAGTTCACTTGATACAGACTGATTAGTATATGGTAACTGAAGTGATACTATCTTGCACATTAATCTCCAACGAAAACATTTTCTGAAGGTAAAAAAGGTCAGAAGCCAATAGGATACTGTACTTGTTAAATGTGGAAGCTAACAGGCCAAAAATAAATATTTTGGAAGTATTTATTTATTTATTTTAAGTAAAGTAAAACAAAGAAACCTATTTACAGACTTGTAAAGATTTTATTTATGTATTATTTATGTATTTATTCTTTGTTTGTTAACCGGGTAGGTGGACTGGTGCAAGACACTTTGTAGTCACTCCCTGGGCCTTATGTTAACAACAATGCAGATTACATAATAACATGACTAATAATTAATAAACAGCAGGCAATGAATGATGCTGCCACATAGCAAATGGTTCTCCAGTTTGATTTTCAGCTGGCATGCCTTCTGTGTGGAGTTTGCACGTCCTCCCTGTGTTTGTGTGGATTTTCTCTGGGTGCTCCAGATTCCTCCCCCTGCAGTAGGGGAATTGGATTCTCTAAACTGGCCATAGGTGCCAGCATGTATATGTAGTGTGGAAGAACAACAGCAGCGGGGCTAGTCACCCATCAGTGATTGTCACTGTTGAAGTGACACCCCAACCCCATGTTTAAGAATGGGAAAAAAGGGGTTGAGGATGGTTAGATTGATGACAGAATTACACAGGTAGAATGTACTTAACTAAGTAATACAACAACATAGTATAAGTTATGTGAGTGACAGTGTACATTAAAAACAAAGTAATACGTTCTTAGTAAGGAAAAACATCTTTTTTACTTATAGTATTTTGAAGTTGGCATGAGGAAAATGGTAGCACTTTAAAATGTTTAGTTAAGGAACATTTCACTGAATCTTAACAGTTGACAGACATCTGATGCATTCTTTGAAGCACAAAATAAAGGACTTTTCTCCTCAGACAAGAAACTGATGTGGCCATGTGGACTATGTATTAAGAAACTCGTAATGCTTCCTAAGTTACGTTAATATATGTGGAATGGATTGGACAAACTCATTGCAAAATTTATTTAAGAAAGCTCTGACTGCTAAATTGAAATGAATTCCAAGCTCCTTTTCCCACTGCTGACATCTCCCGCTTTTCTTATCCCTTTATTGGTGTACTCATCCCTTAATCTGCGTATAACAAGATATTCTCAAGTTTCTCTTGGCAGGTAAGTTATCCTTTTTATATTTTTCTTTTCCCCAAAACTGACTAGCAGCTGCCAGTAGCTTCTCTCTGCTGACCTTGGCTTGCCCTAAACTGGGCTCCACCATCAGCCAGTGACGAGATCCAAGATGCTGCTGCAGCATCATCCTGCTTGTTGGGGAGTGGGACCTAACACCCACCCCCGTGTGTCACTTTTGCCAGTTCTGTGACTGCTGCCCTTGGGAGGTGCATTTGTCCTTCCATGCATTTTCAACCTTGTGAATGGGTGGTTCATTGGTCATGCAGCAATGCTGGACAGGCTTATGTACTGTGTATTGTTATAATCCTAGGCTACCTCCTTCCCTCCCCCCAGGATGTGAGAGCCAACATCAGTCATTCACTTTCATCCTTCCCCGCTGCTCCTCCTCTGGTGTCAGAGTTGCTGTTCAAATGCAGGTCACCTGGAGAAGAGTAAGGGCTATGTCCCTCTGCACCACAGGGCCACTATGGTCATCCCTTTCTACTAGTACTACCACTGTAAGGCTGCCAACCCCAAGAAAGTAAAGACAAAGTACAGGGGGTGTCACACTATGGAAAGGGAAGAAATGTATTAACTGTCAGGGAGCCAGTACATGTGAGCAGCCTTGCTGAGTAGGGATGAATATGCAGTGATGCTACAAGCATGGCACCATGCCTACATGTATGCAACCACTGCATTATCTCTGCTGCTCTTATAACTGCTAGTCAGTAAAACAGGAAACTAAACTAAAGAACTTCCCCCTTCAGTCTCCAATAGAAGGCACCCTATCTGAAGGTGAAAACTACCACCCCAGAAGGTGGGGCTGCTGTTAGCCACACTATCTTCACTGGCTGACCATCCTGAGTTACTAGTTGATCTGTGATAACCAGTAGCACATTCAGCTACCCTGTCACGGTGGTAGTGGATTGGCAAAATTAATTTATTTCTCCTGATGCAGAAACACAACTTCTAAAGTGGGTGCTGGCAAAGTATAAATTATGTGTTGATGTTTGAATGTTCACTGCTGCAGTAGCCTTAGCTTTATTGGTACATAACCTTAGCTAACTTCATTTGGGAGGTGAAAGGAGAAGAATCCACAAACCTCTGGAGAATGGCCCTCGCAAAGCTTGATCTGGATCTAGAGAAGGAATCAAGCTTATAGTGCTTTGTAAAAGTATGTACAGAGGACTAAGTAGCAGCTTCTAGAATACTTCTTGTATCCAACCCTTTCCAAAATGCCATAGATGAATTCAATGCCCTGTTAAAGTGGGCCTTGACCTTGCCTGGAATAGTCAGGTAATAGTCTTAGAAAACCATTTGGGAATAGTCTGTTTTGACACAGGTTGTCCCTTCTTATTGTTTTCATACACACATTTTATATATATTTGTGTATATATATATATATATATATATATATATATATATATATATATATATATATATACAGCAAAATAAATGCCCCAATGGATAAACGAGCCACTGCACACAAACGGTAATACTACCCAAGAACAAAGAAGACATACAGTGGAAAGAAGCACGATATCTCTGCATGCACAAAAACTCAAGAAATCGTCATATATAGAAACACAAACAACATTTATTGATGGTTAGTGCTTTCACCACCGGACAGGTAGCTTCTTCAGACCATAAAACAGATGGTTAGTGCTTTCACCACCGGACAGGTGGCTTCTTCAGACCATAAAACAGACGGTTAGCACTTTCACCACAGGACAGGTGGCTTCTTCAGACTATAAAACAGACAGCACTTTCACCACCGGACAGGTGGCTTCTTCAGACCATAAAACAGACGTTTAGCACTTTCGCCACCGAACAGGTGGCTTCTTCAGACCATATGGTCTGAAGAAGCCACCTGTCTGGTGGCGAAAGCGCTAACCGTCAATAAATGCTGCTTGTGTTTCTATATATGACAATTTCTTGAGTGTTTGTACATGCAGAGAGATATCATGCTTCGTTCCACTGTATGTCTTCTTTATATATATATATATATATATATATATATATATATATATATATATATATATATATAGATATATATATGGGTGTAGCTGCTTCTGTTGTTTCATCTACTTTTGTTAACTAAACCAATGGTCAACACGTGTGTGAGACTGCACAATTCTTGGGACTTGGAAATATTCCCTTTCCCTGATTTTGTGCAGTCTCAGAGTTAGCATATATAATTAGCAGGGGATGTGGGGGAGCAGCCCTTCCAAAAAAACTATTTTTTTATTATTTCTTTGTTTCGGTTTTGCATGTGCCAAGGTTGTTTCCCAGTGCACGCGTACTATAACGCCGACATTTATGTTTTCGATGTAATGTGGATTCCGTTTTAGACGATGAATGCAAATGTTGGCATGCACTTACATAATGATAACATATTTATATATATATATATATATATATATATATATATATATATATATATATATGATACATATATATATATATATATATATATGGGTCTATGTTGCTTGATCAAAATCTCACAATCTCGAACAAGTAACATCGAAACCCATTAAAGTGAAAGTGCACTTTCTCAAAAGCCGGTTCTCCGAACCAGAAAAAAAAAACTGCTTTAAACAGTATTTTGTTGTGCCCCCCCCCCCACACCCCTACTTAAATATACTAACTCCGAGATCTCACTACAATGGGGAAAAGGATATATTTCCTTATCCCCACTGTCATGCGCTTCGGAGAACCGGCTCTTGTGAAAGTGCACTTTCGATTTAGTGCATTTTCACTTAAATGGGTTTGATCTTCTGGTTGTCAAGAAAGTGAGTTTTCAACAATCAGAAGTGAACCCATATATATATATATATATATATATATATATATATATATATATATATATATATGGGTCTACGTTGATTCACTGAAAAGTCATTTCACTAAATTTCAATTCACCCTCAAAAAATTGCTGAAAGCTAAATCACTCAAAACCAATTTCACTGAATCACATTTCACTGAATGTAAGTACTGTTGGGCAGATAACATGTATATGCCCTTATCCCCACTGTAGTGCAATCCTAGAGTTAGTATATATAGTTAGGGGGGTATGAGGGGCACAGCCCCCCCCCAACATTGGGTGGTGTAGGGGGCATAGCCCCCCCACCTACTTAGCTTTTATATTTATGAATCTCATTTCCCTGAAAGCTAACAATATAAAACCACACACCCCCAATATACCCCCTAACTATATATACTAACTCCAGGATTGCACTACAGTGGGGAAAATGGCATATACTTTTTATTTGCTCAACAGTACTTGCATTCATTGAAATGTGATTCAGTGAAATGAGGTTTCAGTGATTTGAGCTTTCAGCAATTTGGTGTGTGTTTTAAAATTCAATGAAATGAGTTTTCAGTGAATCAAAGTATTTATTTATTTTATTTATTTACATTTGTTGACCGGGAGTGTCCGACTGGACGTAGGTCCATTTTCAGCTGAGGCCCGGGGAGAAAAGCTCCACATTTAAAATAAACAGACAGTAGTTACATTGGATTGCATAGTGATTAACAATTTAACATAGCAATTACTTACAACATATTTACAGATGAAGAACATAGTACATCAGTAGACAACTAGAATCTTTATCTGTGAAGTACATAACAGACATTAACAAATGTTACAATAAGAAGTTCCTGCTGTATAATAAGTACTAGGCTTATGAGCATCTGAGCTTGCTATAATCAAGGTAGTTAGTGGAGTGGAAAGAAAGGTAGTGGTTGGATGGGGTGGGTGATATTAGAGTGGGAGTTGCAAGGGCATAGCCAGGATGTTTTTAGGTGCGCTTTTAATAAAGTTTTGAAGTGGGTGCATGATGGTACGGAGGTAATTGTGGGTAGGAGGGAGTTCCATAATTTGGCTATGGTGCAAGAGAATAGTGCTTCACCAGAAGAGTTACTGGCTTCAGTGATCTGCAAGTGATTTTTGTTGCTGGATCTTAGTGGTCTGGTGGTGCGATAGGGTTGGAGTAGATTCTGGAGGGATGGGACATTTAGTGGATGGTTTACTAGTTTGTGGGCGAGTGAAAGTTGATACCACTGAAGGAGGTGAGGGAGTTCAAGCCAGCCCAGTTCAACAAGTGAGAGACAGTGGTGACTACGATAGGATGCCCCTGTGGTGAATTTGGCGATTTTGTTGTAGCAGGTCTCTAGCGTGTTTAGATCGCATTGCCTTAGGTTGGTATATATTGGAGAGGCATAAAGTAGGGTGGAGATAAGGTGGGAATTTGCTATTGAAATCTTTGCTGCTTTGGTGAGAAGTTGCTTATTTATGTAGAACGCTCCTAGCTTTTTGTGGACTTTTTTTATGGTCATGGATATGTGAATGTCAAAATTTAGTTTATTGTCTATTTCCACTCCTAGCAATTTGGTGTGTTCAGTTGGATATATAGTGGTGTTGTCTTTTGCTGTGATGCTAAAGTGAGAGTTGTTTTGAGTATGTTTGTTGGGTTGGAAGATGAGTAGTTTAGTTTTGTTTGGGTTGAGTATTAATTGGGCATCGGATAACCAAGTTTCAACAGAGGAAAAGGCTTCCTGTGTGATTTTTTGCAGTTTGGGTAGGGACTGGGCTGAGCAGATGATGGTTGAGTCATCTGCATATTGTATGAGTGTGCCATGTTTGGTGGCAGAGGCTAGATTATTTATGTAAACAGAGAAGAGGAGGGGTCCAAGGATGGATCCTTGGGGAACCCCTATGGAGACAGGTAGTTGGGGAGATATGTCATTCTGCCATACAACGGATTGTTGGCGGTCAGACAGGTAACTCTGAAACCAGTTGGTGACTGATTGAGAGAAGGATAGGTTATTGAGGACAGAGATAGGACCATGTCAAATGCTTTAGATAGGTCTATGAAAGTAGCAGAGGAGAGATAGCCATTGTTTTTATGCTGAAGGATAGTGTTAGTAAAGGAGAGTAAGGCAGTGGTGGTGCTATGGTTTGGTCAGAAACCATGCTGAGTACTGGAAAGGAGGTGTTAGTAAGGAGGTAGTCTGAGACCTGGGAGTGTATGTATCTCTCTAGTATTTTGGAGAGTGGAGAGATATTAGCTATGGGGCGGTAATTGGTTAGTTCTGTGGAGGGTCCGCCTTTGTGGAGGGGAATTATATGTGATACTTTCCACAGTGTGGGAACGTAACTTTCTGACAGAGATCGGTTAATCAAGATGGATACTGGGTAGGGCAGAGCTTCAGCTGCGATTTGTAGGTATTCACTTGGGAAGTTGTCTGCTGCTAATTTGGTGGGTTTAAGTTTAGTTAAGAGTTTTTTTATGTATGAGGTAGGTACAGAAGAAAAAGAGAAGGCAGTGGGGAGATTACTAGTTGAAGGTATGGGTTGGAGGTTAGGGGGGTTGTGTTGTTTATCTAGTGATAGTATAATTTGTGTGAAGTGTGTGTTGAATAAGGTAGCGATATTTTCTGAGGAGTGAGGGATGTTAGGAGGACGGGTACTGACTTTACCTGGGTGGAGGATGGAGTATATGGAGGACCAGAATTGTTTGGGGCTGTGTTGGGAGGAGTCTAGGGCAGACTGGTAGTATTGGAATTTGTCCTGTTTTATTAGCTTTTTGACTCTATTGCGTAGTTCTAGAAATTTCTGTCTAGTTGAGGGGGTTTTGGTTTTGCACCAGTGCTCCCAGGCTTTATCCCTGTTTTTCATTTCTGACTTAGTGGTTTTCTGTAGCCATGGGGAGGGTTGTGCTTTGGTTCTGGAATGTCTAATGGGGGCATGGTAATTAAGGATGCTCAGGAAGGTAGTATTAAAAAATTCAACTGCGTCATCAAGACTGAGGTACTTTAGAGGATGCCAGTTACATTCTTTGAGGGATGAGATGAATGTGAGTGGGTTAAAGTTTAGTTTTTTACGTATTTGATGGTAGATGGCAAGTTTAGCTTTGTATAGGTATTTTTTGAGTAGGAATGTTGGGGAGTGATCACTGAGGCTATCTGATAGCAGCCTGTTATATATGACTGGGGGCTCTTACTGTCTAATATCCAATCCAGGGTAGTGTGCTTGCTTGAGTTTTTATTTATCCTGGCTGGCGACTGGACTAGTTGGGTGAAGCCATGAAGGTTTACATGATGGGTTGGATGGTTGCCAGAACAGGATTGCCAGTCAATACTGAAATCACCTAAAATGATAGTTTCTTGGGGGAGATGGTGGGTAGACCAGCTGAGGAGGTTTTCTAGTGGAGGGATGTTTTGGCCAGGTGGGAAGTAGCATCCAATTATGTTGATGGTTTTGTTTTGGTTTATTTTGAGGTTGGTATATATTATTTCTTCATTGCCTATTTGTGGAGCTGATGATTTTAAGATCTGGATGTTTAGATGCTGTTTAAATATTATAGCTACACCGCCTCCTTTCTTGTTTAGCTGGTCTACTCTTAGTATGCCGTAACCTGTAGGGAGTATTTGCTCACTGGTAATGTGAGGTTTTAGCCAGGTTTCTGTCAGGAAGACTATATCTGGGGAGTACAAGTCTATGGTGGCATGGAGTTCATGGACTTTGTTGGATATACTTCTAATATTTAGGCTTAGTAGAAGGAAGTCACTTGGCTTTCTATTGGCTGTAATATGGGAGAAGTTGTGGTTTCTAGTCTGATTATGAGGATTGGGGTTGGAGATGGTAGGGCCAGGGTTGTAGAATATATATATATATATATATATATATATATATATATATATATATATATATTCAGTTGGCTAATGACTCTGGGAGCCTTTTTAAGCCTAACCAAGTTTTCCCAAAAGAATAATGAAGTCCTGTGTCCAAAAACGACATTAAGGGCCAGACATTTATAAACTGCCTCTGTCTATAAGGGAAATGGGTGCCAGGCCTGGTGTAAATTTCCTGTTCCACATTCACTGGTCTAGGTTGCACTTAAACTGGGTAACAGATAAACTCAGCTTCACATGGATGGGAAGTCTGTTCCCTAGGAGGTGGAGACTCTGGGACACATAGGTGTCTCTTCAGCATGTTTGGTTTAAGTCATAGACAAAATTCATGTTCTTAGACCTTGTATTTCTGATACTGTTTGACTTACAAATGCACAGAAGATTCATAAGTATGGGGGTTTGCAGATGCCTTGTAAGCTAGGCATAGATCACCTCTCAGCAAAATACAAGAGACTTGAGTAGAGGAAAAGGGCTTTAGACACTCTGCATAAGGCAGGTTTTTTATACCTTGTATTCTTTTTGTAAGGACCTCTGAGGCTGGTCTAGTTGCTACATATGCCTGGTCAGGTATGTACTGAAGGAGCATTGTGCTCCGTGATCGGTCTGGTAAGGATGGAGTACAATGGGATAATGACCTTTTTGGACCTAGATGTCATGCTCTTATTTATAATTTGTGCAACATAAAAGGATTTCCTCACTACTGTGGTCACATGGTGATCGAAAGTAAGGCTATTGTCTACAAGCATACCCAGATCTCTGACCAGTGGCTCAACACTTAGGGGCATATTATCAACATGGTAATTATCCAGCTTGGTTAACTTCTCAAATAGTACAATTATGCATTTCTTAGCACTGAGTTTAAGACCATGGTTTGGCACCACTTGTTAGAGAAGGGCCTTTCTGAAGAATGCTTGTGTCTGCAGGGGAGTATATGATAGCCCCCAGCTATAATCACCTGCTTAGTCAGCCATAAACCTTCAGTATTTGCTTACATTTTTAGAGAAATAGATGCCAAAAATTAGCAGGCCCAGTACAGAGCTCTGGGGGACTGCACTAGTGACTTATCTCTTTGATGTAGGTGGCTTCACCTATTTTGAACTCCTGGGTCTTATCAATGAGCCAGTTGGCTATCCAGCAGGTGATAAAAGGGTTTATATCTAAATTAGTGAGCTTGTCTATAATGCCTGGGTGAAGTATTATATCAGAAACCTTGGCCAGGTCAAGGTAAGCTGTTGTACAGTCTTGCCTTCATCCAATGCTTTGGTGACCTTCTCAGAAAAGTCCACCAGATTTTATAGGCATGAACTTCCTTTAGCAAAGGCAAACTGTGATGGGTCCAGCATTTGCAGGTTACTATGTCCTCATTTATCATGTCCATGATGATTCTTTCATGGCCTTACATATGAGGCTGGTCAGACTTATGGGTCTGTAGTTACCCAGATTACTGGCTGGACCTCCTTTGTGCAGGGGGAATAACTGTAGCCATCTTCCATTCCTTCAGAACAAATCCTGACTCTAGGCTCCTATTGAAAAGTGATTCACGTGGACCAGAGAGGTCATATTTCATGCTGTTTATTAAGCATCCTGGGATGTTATTGGGGCCCATCAATGCAGTGTTTTTGACCTTGAAAAGTACATTAATGACTTGTTCCTTAGAAATTTTTGGGGGAAATTGTGGTATGCGGTGGGGGGAGGGGGAATTTGAACTGAGCATGTCAGTCAAAAGGTTGGCAATGACATCTGGTTAAGTGTGGGTGATGCTATTTATAATAAGCTCTGCATGTTGTTGTGTATTTCCCATGAGGTTACAGACACAACTGTAAAAAACTTTGTGGTTGACCTTTGTCTGAGAAGCTTTTTTTTCCTTCAAATTTAGCCTTTGAAGTTTTAATTAGCCCTCTTAGCTGCCTGTTTAGATTAGTCATGGGGCTTTTATTGTGTTTGGCTTTGTTCCTCCTACTCTTGGCCAAGATTTTTTTTCGTTGTATAACAGATTGATATTGTGATTCAACCAGGTTGGCTTGTCGTTTGAGTTTGCCTTTTTCTTAATATGAGTGGGAACAGCTCGCTCTATACAGCTATCAATATGGCAGTACAGAGATTTTCTAAATAGCTCAGCATATACTATGGTGTTTACTGGGTGTAGGGGTGCTTGGAATTTAGCCAAGGTGTCACTTAATAGAGAGAGGTTAGCCTTGAAATAGTTCCTAAAGGTTTTTGTTTTTACTGGATCCCCAGATTTAATTTTTACTTCAAGCGATACTGCCTTATTGTCAGATGCAATGAGCAAAGACAGCACATTGGGTGAGGGACATCAGCCCCAAATGTTTGTGAGCACAAGGTCAAGGGTGTTTGTATCCTTGGTAGGAGAATGGACCAACTGTTCCAGGATGTTGGTATTAAGAAAACTTAGGAATTGCTGGGCTTGTGCATTACAAGTGGTATAGGATTCCCAATCTAGAGTGGGATAGTTGAGATCCCCAGTGAATATCATTTTGGGTTGAATGCTGAGGGACTCTAGTGCAAGAGATAGATAGTATGGGTTTCGTGGGACATAGAGGGAGACCTATAGGTTGCAAGGATATGGCTTGAGACCCTTTTTTATAGTGAGTTGCACATGTATGAGTTCCAGTGGCTCATAAACTTTAACTGGTCTGGATGTGAGATTGGTTTTAATACAGACTGAGACTTTTCCACCTTTATTTTCTTCCTCTGCAGTACCTGGTCTAAAGGTGTGAAAGGAATTATAATCATTTATTGCTGGGAACTTTCTGTGACTTTAAACCATGTCTCCATTACTACACATATGTATACACTTTCCAGGGAGAGGAAGGATTGCAGGGAGTGTAGTTTCTTGTTAAGACTTCGAGCATTGAGCAGTACCACCTTCAGATATTCCTTCACAGATTCAGTTAAGTAGGCAGGTTTATTAGTTTGGCATTGCCTAAAAAAAGCACTATGTGGGTGGAAAAGTTCTTTGCTGATATCCAAAAGCCTAGAGGGGACAAACACAGACCATCCCTGGCAAAGCACAGTGGTCTGTCAACCATGTCCTCCCAGGCCGTCAAATATTGTACCCCCAGACTGACACCAAAAGCTAAGCCATTTGTTAAAATCAATCATTTTCTGCTGGTAACATGGCATCATCCTTGGAGAAGGTAGCATGCTGCTCAGTGCTAGGCTCATACCTGCCTAAGACACACAATCAGCGAGCTTGATCATGTCTCACTTCATATAGTAAATAGAGGTATGTCTCAGGTCATTAACACCCACATAGACTATGGCAGAGTCATACTGGTACCTGTGGTTCAATGACTTGAGTACCTGTGTAACTTGATGGATCCTAGCCCCAGAAAGGCAGCTAACCATGACTCTCTCCTTACTCAGTCTGGTGAGGGGGGATATTGGTGGGCCTTACTATAGAACCATCAATGACCAGGAAATTTGGCTGTGTGTTGGTTTGCCTTAAGGGCTTAGTAGTAGAGGCACTGGATACAGAGTTACTATGTGTAGCTCTGGGTGGTATCTTAATGGAGTGTTTATGTGATGGCTGAGGACCCTTTTTTGATTGTGCTGTGCAGGAAGTCCTTCTGTTTTAGGAAGGTTACCTGTAAGTGCCTCAGCATAAGCAGTTCTATGGTTTTATGTGTAGGGTCTTCACTCCATGCAGTAGGCGTGGTGCAAGTGTCACTGTCAGCCTCTGTAGGATTATTTTTGGTTGTATGAAAGAGTTTTGCCTCCAGCGTTAAAATGTATTTATAGCTCTCGCATACTTTATCTGTTATATTAAGAATAGATGGGTTGTCAGTGAACATGAGGCAATTACTACAATGCCTCAGAATACCCATCTCAACCAGACTGGCCACAGAGAAAGTCAGGAAGTGCATATCCGTGGCTACTGATCTACTAGGATAGAGTGAGGGAAATTTAAATATTGAACAGGTCAATAACATAAGGAACATGATGAACAATGCTCAGCTATGTGCAAGCTAGATGCTCTAGTAGTTAAATAAATCTGTCTAGACAGTAGGGGTATTTTACTGGATTCACACTGTGAAAGATTGGCATCTACACAAATTTCAAGGGAGAATCATGCTGCGAGATATTGACGAGTATGCAGATCACTGCTAGGCGCTGCTGCTCAGAGAGCAGCAGCTCTAACTAAATACTGTCAAAAAGGTCAAGAGGTGCAGATATTCAACATCAAAACATTCAGTTAATGCAGATGTCAAAAAAGAAATGCAAAAACAAGTGCCAAAACAAAGGATATCGTAATGTAAGTCATTGCTTGCTCGTAGGTTATGAGCCGTGGTGGTGCAACGGTTAGCCTCACAGCAAGAGGTTCTCCCATTCGATTCTCAGCTGGAGCGCATTCTGTGTGGAGTCTGCATGTCCACCCCATGGTTGAGTGACGTTAAAGACATGCAGGTAGGTGCGTTCGTGAATGGGCGTGCCTTCTTTGAAGGTTGGGCGTCGGGCTGGCAGCTTGTCACCGTAAAAATCCACTGCCAATCATTAGTGGACAGGAGTTCCGCTGTGACGACCCCTAACTGGGAAAAGAGCCAAGTATAAAGATTCCTAGTACACTATAACAACTATGCCTTAATCTGAAGAGGAAATAATATTACAATTTAGTGAAAAGGAATTTTGTTAGACTAATTTCGAGGATGTCAATTTTTAAGTACTTCTGCAGTTGCTGGAAATATGATTGGTGAATCTTTTATGTAACGGCTCACATTTTCCTCTTCTTTGTAGTTCATATTAACATAATCTGGATGCATAATAAGGGTAAATAACCACAAAGTTACTCTAGTTGTAGAAAGTATGACTGACTGGGGATATTTTTGCAAGTGTTGCATTTCTTTATTCCCCTGGGGCATACAATAATGGAAACTAGACATACAACACTGCAAGATAGCTATTTTCCCAAATAACCACCATCTGCTTATTATTTAATTGTGATTTCACCTTATCACAATGTCATGACAAAGTTAATTTAGCACTTAGCAGTGTTAAGTATCTACAAGTTTCCAGTTTCATACAAAGCTAAAAAATGTCCGCAACCATTTGAAATATTGCACCCTTTTATTTATTTATTGATTTTCAGTGCTGGTAAAATGTATGCAGTGCTGTTTTTTGATTTAGCTGCAGATTTAGAAGTTTGGTTGTACTGTTCCATCAGATCTATTTAGGTTCTGTGCAGAAGGACTTTGAAAACAGATGCAGTGCATTGCTAGAGACTGGTTATTGCAATTATTGGTGCATAATACAACCATTTGCATGTGTGGCATTGATAGTCATAGTCTTTAATTATTACTGTTACTAACTACTGACCAGAAGATATTGGCATTGAATCAGCCGTCTGGGGCTTTCACTGCTGTGTTTCCTCCTATTACATAAAGAGATCTAAATTTTTGAACATTATGCTATAAGGATAATTTAAGTTGAAGAAATGATCAACTTTTTAATTGCATCTATAAAGGGTACTGAGAAACATAATCCTGGTTATTTGAACCACAATTAATAAACGTATACCATTGTGGAGGATTTGATTTCATTTGTGTTCAGTAATCTTTCAGGCATGGTCATCTCACTAAACACATCTATCTCACAGCTAGCAGATATAGAGAATATCCATCAGAAGCATCATAAGAGACAGAAGTAGTTACTCACACTGGTTACAGATGAGAGAACAAACCTTAAAAATGCAGAAACGGAAGGCGTCACCATTTTTCTTTATTTATAACTTTTTCCTTTGCATAGCTGTCATTCAATAGACCAGATTAGTGTAGCAGAAGGGGAAAATACATGTTTCTAAAAAGTAATAAAGACAAATTACTCACCAGATAATATATTTATAATCTTTTAAATTAACCCACCCACAAGCCTATCAATAGCACTGCACAACCAGTGAAACACCTCAGGCCACACTCACAATCACTGACAATGAAGTAAATGCTTCTTTACCAACTAGTAGGTCCAACAACAATGGGCTAACAAAGAGTCTGTTAATAAGAAAATAATAAGAATAATTATATATATATATATATATATATATATATATATATATATGTATACATACACACACACACATATACATATATATAGATGCATGTGGGGGTAGAGTTGTGGTTAGCATAATAGTTAAAGCATTTTCTTCACAGACACAAGGTACAGGGTTTGATTCTCAGCTTGGAAGGGAAATTGACTTGGCTTAAAATGGCATGCAAGGCCATCTAACTTAGTTCTTACCTATGTGTTTTCCTCCACAAGTATATGATTACAAAGGGAAAGGAGTTTAGCAAAGAATATCATTTTAAGGGTAAGAAATTTAAGTGTATAATTTACAGGACTAAATGTAAGTCAACTATTTGACTCAATCAGTCAAGTACACTAAGGGGGATGAGTAAATATTGAACACAGTTAACATGAGGATGAGGATATCTAAAGAGAAGAAATGTGAAAGAGATGTTTTTGAACTTCCACAAAAGTTTAAACACCAAAAAGGACCTATTTGAGGACATATTATGAAATTAGATCAACTGAAATCCATGTGATAGCCATGGCGGTAACAAGTGACTTTTATTAGAGGACTATAAGGTCAGTTTTCTTTAGAAGTTATTTACATAATACTGATACCTCCTTCTACTGTGAAAGAAAGAAACAAAGAACAAAGAAAGAGAAATGATGTGCATTAAGGGTTGTTGAAAATTATAAAGCAAAACAAAAGTATCATTATAGTAATCCTCCATGGAGGGACTACAAAGCCAATATTTTTTAAGTTACAAGTAAAACAGAGATGGTATGGCTAGAAATTAAACAAAAAAACATACAAATTTTCTTCTGAAAGCTTCCTTCCTTTCTCAAGCTCCATCATATGCCTGAATATAAAACTAGCTATAATGAAATGTTTCCATTTCTAAATCCTGCATTATAACTTGAGAAAATTTCACTGACAGTTCCATCTCCTTTGGTGAGAGCCAGATCTCCTATAAAGGAGTGGCCTACATTTACCAACTGGAGGCAGATGTTTTTTGGCAGAACGTATAAAACAGTATTTTAATTAAGCTCCTATTATTTTTTTCTGCAGAGACTCCGATGTACATAATACAGATTCAGATACATTTAAGTTGCTGTTCATAAATGCCAAGAACCAAACAATAAAATAACAAGTACTAGAAAATGACCTAGCAGTTATTGTGGTCATAAATGAAACATTGTAGAAGGAGAAAGTCTAGATTGTGTTTTTTTTGTGGTACATTTATTTATTTATTTATTTATTTATTTATTTATTTGGCATTTGTTAACCTGGTTAGTCCAACTGGGCTAATAGCCCTTTTCAGCAGAGACCCAAGGAGAAAAGCTCCAGTAGTACAAAAAGAAACAAAGAAGTAATATAACAGAGAACATATGACAATGAGAAAGTTGTATCTAAGCTAAGCATACATAGTACAAAGAACAAAACTGTCAGAGAAAGCAGAAGAAGTAACAACATACAAAATGATGTACACTATATACATCATAATACAATACCGCCAGTATTGTACATTAATAGGAAAAGAAAAATAGCAAAAGAGGTCACAGGTTAGGGGAAGCAGTAGGAGAAGCAGAAGATTAAAGGTCATATAATATGCACGGGGGTAAGTCCTAAAAAAAATAAACTATAATATGTAGGGGGGAGGGAGGGTAAGTCCTGAAAAAAGAAGCTATAATATGTATGGGGGAGGGGGTAAGTCCTGAAAAAGAAACTATAATATGTATGGGGGGGGGTAAGTCCTGAAAAAAAGAAACTATAATATGTATGGGGAGGGGGTAAGTCCTGAAAAAAGAAACTATAATATGTATGGGGAGGGGTAAGTCCTGAAAAAAGAAACTATAATATGTATGGGGAGGGGTAAGTCCTGAAAAAAGAAACTATAATATGTATGGGGAGGGGGTAAGTCCTGAAAAAAGAAACTATAATATGTATGGGGAGGGGATAAGTCCTGAAAAAAGAAACTATAACATGTATGGGGAGGCGGATAAGTCCTGAAAAAAGAAACTATAATATGTATGGGGAAGGGGGTAAGTCCTGAAAAAAGAAACTATAATATGTATGGGGGAGGGGGGTAAGTCCTGAAAAAAAGAAACTATAATATGTATGGAGGAGGGGGGGGGGTAAGTCCTGAAAAAAAGAAACTATAATATGTGATGGGGAGGGCGGGTAAGTCCTGAAAAAAAGAAACTATAATATGTATGGGGGAGGGGGGTAAGTCCTGAAAAAAAGAAACTATAATATGTATGGGGGAGGGGGGGGTAAGTCCTGAAAAAAAGAATTTATAATATGTATGGGGGAGGGGAGGGTAAGTCCTGAAAAAAGAAACTATAATATGTATGGGGAGGGTAAGTCCTGAAAAAAGAAACTATAATATGTATGGGGGAGGGGGGGGGTAAGTCCTGAAAAAAAGAAACTATAATATGTATGGGGGAGGGCGGGTAAGTCCTGAAAAAAAGAAACCGGTGACAAGAGAACGATTTGAGAAGATGACAGTACAAATAGAAAATGTTAGCAAAATATAAAGAAGCAGCAGAGAGAGGTGGGAGAGATAGGCAGCAGAGTTGTATAAGAGGGAAGAGATAATTAAGTTGGGGTGTAGAGCAGGCAGTTGTAAAAGACTGGAAGTAATATTAAGTAGGATTATTACATAGGCAAGACCAAGCTTTGTAGAGCCTTTCGTTCAGGGTTGTTTTGAAGGACTTAGGGTTAGTGATAGATCTGACACTTAAGGGCAGTTTGTTCCAGGCGTTTGCTACGGAATAACTGTAGAGGAGTTTGTCAATATTTTTATTAGGCTTATAAACTTGCAATATATGCTGTTGAGATCTACAGAGAGCATGGTTTGGAGTGTAAGGCTGAATTAGAGTAGAGAGAGTGGGGCATGAGGAAGGTTCATGTAAGACAGAGTGAGCCATGAGAAGCTGGGTTAGTAAAATTTGGTGGTGAAATTCCAGCCATTGTAGTCTTTTTAGAGCACTGCAGTGGTGAGTATGATAAGGTTGGTTGGAGGCAAATCTTGCAATTTAATTCAAGGTGAGTTCTAGTTTGGACAGAAGATTGGATTGGAGATTAATGAGTGCATAGAGTAGTGTGGGAAGTAGGAAAGCTTGTGCTAAGGAGAGTCTCTAAACATTTGTGAGGAATTTTTTATTCCTGTATAGCAGGCCCAACTTTTGATGTGTCTTTCTGATGCATTGCTGAGTGTGAAGATCGAATTTTAGCTGGTAATCAATAAGAACACCTAGGAGTTTAGTGTGGGGTTCAATGGAGATCATTGTGTTATTGAGGGAGGAAACAGAAAAGGTGGCTTTGTAATGTTGGAGAGTTGTAGGGAGGAAAAGGTGAAGTTTGGTTTTCTTTGGGTTAAGTAACAGTTGGTTGGAAGTAAGCCATCTTTTGACTGCTTGAAGAGAGTCCTGGGTGACGGTATGGAGGTGAGTGATGTTGTTGGAGCAGGAGATGATTGTAGAGTCATCAGCATATTGGACAACAGTAGAGAGTGGACAAGAGGAGTGGAGGTCACTGATAAAGATGTTAAAAAGTATGGGTCCCAGGATGGAACCTTGGGGTACACCTGTTTGAATGAGTAGGAAGGGAGAGATGTTGGATTGCCATTTCACTGCTTGAAATCTGTTGGAGAGGTAGCTGGAGAGCCAGGATAGCATAAAGTTAGAGAGGTTTAGAGAAGTTAGTTTGCATAGAAGTAGTTTATGGGACACAGTATTGAAGGCTTTGGAGAGATAAGAAACAACTTATTGTTGTCAAGAGAATTTGAAATAGTATTTATGAAGGATGTCAGAGCAGTGGCAGTACTGAATTTTTTCCATATGTTAGGGACAGTGTTTTCCTTAATGAATGTATTGAGTAATATGGATATGGGAAAGGCAATAGAATTGGCAGCAATTTTTAAGAATTGCAGAGTTATATTGTCAACTGATAGAGAGCATGTTTTAAGTTTGCTAAGAATGGATTTTAATATAGGCTGTGGGGAGGGGTTTAAGAGAGAAGATGGGAGATAGAGTAGGTGTGGAGGATGTGGGATGGGAGATATTGTCATTCTTGGTAAGGTTGCGGATAGTGTCATTGAAGAAGATATTAAGGAAGGTAGCAGTATCAGTGGCATTACTATTAGGGCAGGGGGTTAGGGGATGATGGGCTCCCTGGATATAGCAGTTTTCTAACAGAGTGCCAAAATGTTGGGGTTTGAGTGGGGGTTGTTGAGTGGTTTCTGGAAGAAGTTTTGTTTGTCAAGGGTTACCTTTTTTGGTTAAGTTACAGAGCTCTCTATAGATTTGAAAAACAGTGTGGGATTTGGATTTTTTCTACTTTTTCCACATGCTATCTCTCTTATTCATGAGGGTTCAGGTGGCTTATGTTAACCAGGGGGCATAATGGGTTTTGATTCTTAGTTTCCTGATGGGGACAAGGGAATTGAGTGTGTCTAGAAAGATATTGTTGAAAGTCAGGACAGCATGCTCTAGGGGCAGATTGTAGAGGAAGGACAAATTAATTGAAGAGAGCTGGTGGTTGAAAGTTTCTGGATTAATATTAGAGAGGATGTGGGCGTCTGTATTGGTGGGGTTTGCATAGTTGAGGAGAGTGTCTAAGTGTGTAGGTGGGGTGACGATTGCTAATGGTATTGGGTAGTGTGGAAGAGTTGTGAAGAGATTAAGATTCAAGGTGAGGACCCAGTCTAGAGTGGAGCCATAACTGGCACATTTGTTTAGGCTAGTAGGGGTAGAGATTAGTTGGGAGAATCCAAAGACATTGATGGAGGACTTAGGGGAGTCAGTGTTGAGGGCATTCCAGATGATGTTAAATTCGCCCAAGATAACAGCTTCATTAGATATAGTTGGTATATCGTTCACTTCAATAGGAAGAACAAAGCATCTGGGGGACTGAGTGTCTATGTTTATTAGATCTGCATACTGGTAAATATATTATGATAACATGAATTATAGGAATAATTTTGTGGTGGCTATACAATATGGATGTGGCCACAAAATGACTATTGATGTACTTACTACCCAATGAGTTGTTTTAGAAAATTAATTGAATCATAAGACACAGTGAATTGTTAGTCTAGGGTCTTGGAGGAGATTTAATTTTCCCAACATGTTGAAACACGATACAGCAATTATCACCTCAAAGGAAATCACTTGATCAAGATATGGTACAAATCTTTGCTACATTGAGAACAAGCAAGCATGCATTTATAAAGCACATCTAGAAGCTATAATTCACATGCATATATAGGGCAACTCAGTGATTAAAGCTGCTAGTGTTTAGATAGTGACATGTTGTCCAGTAACACCGTTAAACACAAGAGTAGTTTGCCTAGGGACTTTAAAACTGATTATCAAAGACATACATTCAGTTGCATCATGGAAATGAAGAGAACAACTGCATGGCAAAACGTGCTCTAAAGATGTGTTGGCTCTCTAGCCCCAGGGATTAATGCCTTGATTGTTACTTAGGATATTTGGATTCAAGTAGCTGATCTAATCACTGGTGGATACAGCTGGGGGATGAGATATGAGTGTCAGCTACCAGCCCAATCATTTGAGGAAGTAATGGGATGTCACATGACGGCAGCCCTGTGTGTGTGTGTGTGTGTGTGTGTGTGTGTGTGTGTGTGTGTGTGTGTGTATGTAAATCAGCAGAAACACTTACTGAGGTACATTTTTAACAGATAGCACTGTACAATTCAGGGAATATGCTCTGTATACCCAGCTACTTTAGTGCCTATAAATCCTGGATGCGCAGTAATATCTACTCAATGTACAGCCCAGTGTGTGTGTGTGTGTGTGTGTGTGTGTGTGTGTGTGTGTGTGTGTGTGTGTGTGTGTGTGTGTGTGTGCGTGCGTGTCTGTGTGTGTTGTCACATGTATGAGAAGAGTATCTTTAAGTGTAATACTAAACTATAATTTAAATAGTGTAAGCAAAATTATTATGTATTTTTGAGTATTTCATTGTGAAACTTCATTTCTACTTGCTTTGTGTCATTACTTGAGATGCATGTGAGCAGAAGCTCGGCTAGAGTGGGGTGAAAGGGGCAGTCACCCTTGATGCAAGGTGTTAGGGTGCACAATTGACAGATCCTTTTATTTTTTTTTTAATTTTGCTTATTATGTAGACCTGATGGCATAACACAGAGGACCTGGCATGATGGTTGTCCTTAGGAGGGAGAAGTGCCAGATTGAAGAACTGACTTTTTTTGCTTCTTAACTTAGTTTTGATGGGCACTCAATTGGGGATTGGCACCAGGCACCAGATGAGCCATTTATGGCTATGTGTGTGAGCTCACTCAAAGTTGCAACCGGTAACTAACTGTCTTTTGGTAATTTGTCTTTGTTCCACTCTTGCCTTAGGTTGCAGTAATAATCATCCTTTTCCTCCTTGACTCAGACTGGATGCACAACGATTCCATCAATAATCATAGCCCGAAAGAAGAATTTAATTTCAGTCTTGAGCTGGAAAGGAGCCAAGCAAAGGCAGACAGAGAACTCAGTGACTCCATTCCAAGTGCATAGCTGTAAGACAACTAAACGTGTCAGTTATATGAGTCATGTCAGTGCTGTTGCACACGGATCCTTTACTGTAGAAGAACAATGCTGCATTTGAACTGGAAATGTACATAGGAATGCCTGCAATGCAGTAAGCATATATACTACAAGATCTGTATCAGTTATGATGTTTATAGGACAAAGAAACTAGAGGAACTTGTTATGTGTCTTTTTAACATCTAGATTTTCTTTTCCATTGTGCCAACTGCCACCTGTATTATCTTAGCTAATAAAAAGAATGGAGACATTTTATAAAGATACATCTCACACACACACACACACACACACACACACACACACACACACACACACACACACACACACACACACACACACACACACACACACACACACAAGCTCCCCCACACACATATTAATAACTAGACACATATGTGCAGACACACAGATACACACACATGAATAAGCTACACAGCAATCTGTGATTACCCTGCGTTTGTGGAATGTAAAACCATTACAGATAATTTCCACCCCTGTTGGACATGGTACTATATTTAGCTCAGCATCCAAAGTCTTTATTAATGCAACTGTGGGCTGAATGCTGCTTTAAATGCAGTGTCTTGACTATTGCTTTTTATTTTCCAGGGAAGGAATGTGTAGTTTATTTATTTATTGCTTTTGTTTAGTGGGAGAGTCTGACAGAATACACAAATCCCCCTTTCGGTGGAGGCTCAAGGAAACACGCACCAGTTACAGTAATTAAATATACTTCAAGGACAAGAAACAGAAGAAGTACAATGATACTGCAGGTTACAACAAACATGAAAAACAACAAAAAGAAAATACCAATACAGAAAATATAACTGTGATTTTATACAAGTTTATAAGTTAAAGTTTAAATGATTTTTTTTATGATCTTACCGTAGTCACCACTGTCTCTCACTTGCTGAACTGGGCTGGCTTGAACTCCCTCACCTCCTTCAATGGTATCAACTCTCACTCGCCCACAAACTAGTAAATCATCCACTAAATGTCCCATCCCTCCAGAATCTACTCCAACCCTATCGCACCACCAGACTACTAAGATCCAGCAACAAAAATCACTTGCAGATCACTAAAGCCAATAACTCTGCTGGTGAAGCACTATTCTCTTGCACCATAGCCAAATTATGGAACTCCCTCCCACCCACAATTATCTCCATACCATCATGCACCCACTTCAAAACTTTATTAAAAGCGCACCTAAAAACATGCTGGCTATGCCCTTGCAACTCCCACTCTAATATCACCCTCCCCATCCAACCACTACCTTTCTTTCCACTCCACTAACTACCTTGATTATAGCAAGCTCAGATGCTCATAAGCCAGTACTTATTATACAGCAGGAACTTCTTCTTGTAACATTTGTTAATGTCTGTTATGTACTTCACAGATAAAGATTCTAGTTGTCTACTGATGTACTATGGTCTTCATCTGTAAATATGTTGTAAGTAATTGCTATGTAAATTGTTAATCACTATGTAATCCATTGTAACTACTGTCTGTTTATTTTAACTGTGGAGCTTTTCTCCCCGGGCCTCCGCTGAAAATGGACCTACATCCAGTCAGACATTCCCAGTCAACAAATATAAATAAATAAATAAATAATAAATAAATAAATTTATAAAAAAGTAGCCTTAGCTATATGTGTTATAGCCTGCCAATGATATATCAACCTTCCAGCTTCTAAAACTTCAGGGAACCTTCCATGTTCCCAAACTGTCAAGCAGGGATGATGTAAAGACAAGTTTGGGCATGACGTCCTTCATAACTTTTCTGCACGCAGAGAGAGGGAGGTTGAGACCTGAAAGGACAGTGGTAGGTAAAGCAAAAAAATAAATATTGACTTCCTGGCATAAAAAAACACACCAAAAAAAAACAGGGGAATGGAAGAAGGGAGAGACTACTGCAGCAGTGATCATTCGAACATCTACTGTTATGCTATGTTCACCTTACACAATTGTACTATGTTCTTCATATGGGTAAATTACTATAGATAACTATATTTGGAAGGTGGAAGGAGGAGGGTACAGGAGCCTCTGGAGAATGGTCCTACCTAAGCTTGAAAAACTTAAGTAGATAAATATTCCCTTCGTAGTTGCCTGTGATCCATCCAAAAAGTCCTTAAATTACACTTAGCTGCTCAGAGAGTACCTCAGCTGCACTTTGTTCCCCTTAAACAGTCCCTAAACCACCAAATCTACAATACTGTCATACCATTTAAAGAACCTCCACTAGTATAGACTCTTTATAGAGCACCCCATTTAGAGCATCCAGTTATATCACACCCCTCCATTTTCTCTCCCCACTGTGAAAACAGGATTTAACCAAGCATTATGGATGGTCAGTTTCCCTCCATTTCTCCTACCAGCCTGATTGACATGGGTATCATGAGGCAGTATAGCAACTGCTTCATGTACACTGACAACCCTCCACTCCTAAATCACCCATGCAATTTGTGAGAGATGGATCTACACTAGGAATCTGGAATCCTTGCTCTCTCGTGCACAGAACAGTAACAGTAAACAATTTATCAACTCACATACTACACCTCCTACGCAAACCATGTACTCAAAACATAAACCATCATATGTGGAGGTACTCACCAGAAACTTACCTAAACACCAGAGACTTTCAAAACACAAACATGCTACACCTAATACAGCACCTACAGCACACAATATACATAGAAACGAAAGCATCAGTGTCTCACCAAATGAGTCTCTAAGGCAATGCACATCTAAACCAAATTGTTTAGTCATAGGTGACTCCATTATGAAACACACAGATGTCCTACTCACAGGCTGGAGAAGGAGAAGGTCATGGTTAGATGTCTATCAGGTGCCAGGATCCATCATATCACACATGCACTGTCTCAAAAACAAGCACTGTTATGACTCTATCATAGTTCATGTTGGTGTGAATGACTTGAGGCGTACCTCACTGGACTATATGAAGAGAGATATGATGATTGAGCCCTATGAATATGTGTCCCAGGCAGGTATGTCCCTAGCCTTAAGCTGCATTCTACCTTCACCTAGGATGATACCACAATATAAACAAAAAATTATTAACTTCAATAATTGGCTTAATTTCTGGTTTCATTCTAAGGGGATCCAATTCCTGTCAGCTTGGGATGATATGGTTGATAGACCACACTGCTTAGCCAGAGATGGTCTTCACCTGTCACCTCTAGGCTTTCAGTTACTGGCTAAGGCACTTGCCTCCCCCATAGTGTCTTTTTTAGGCAAGGTCTCAAGAACAAAATTTTCAATGTGAAAATATCACTCACAAATAAATTAAATGTTATGCTATTAAACACTAGGAGTTTAAATCAGAAACTGCACTCTCTGGAAGCACTTCTCTCCTTGGAGGATGTTGATGTCTGTGCAGTCACAGAAACGTGGTTCAGGGCCGCAGAGAGTACCCCGGCCTTGCAAGGCTACAATGCCTTCCACACTTTCAAACCACAAAATGAATGTGTGAGAACCAAAGAAGGAGTATCTATATTCATCAAAAATAAATATACATCTAGACTGGTAAGACAAGAAAACTCCATGGAGTTACTCCAGGTTCAACTAACTGTGGATAAGACCCCCATTCAAGTCATTGTTAGCTATATTACCCCTTCAAGACTTACTCGAGTCAATCAAATTAGAACCAAACACTCTAGTCATGGATGATTTTTAACTGACCCTCCATTGACTGGGAAACTTATACAAGTACTAGTATGCTCACACAAAGGTTCCTGGACTTTGTTAACACTAATGCCCTGCAGCAAATAGTATACAACCCCACAAGGGCTCAAATATTCTCGATCTGTTCCTCACCAACATGGTGACCATTGCACCACCACAAGCATAGGATCGTCACTGGTTAAATCTGATCACAAATCAGTCACATTTGAAGTAGCTATAACACCTGAACCCCTGTTAAGTGAGATCAGGCTAAACAATTTCACCAAAGCAAATTATACCCTCCTAAGGGATGGCATAAATAATTTCCAAGCTCCTGTTCCCACAGATGCATTGACAACTAGTTGCTGTTTAAGAATAAAAAAGAGAGGTCCCAACACTGGAAGAACATCCTTCGCTGCTTGAATAAACAAATAAGACAACTTGTAAAATCCTCTAAGGGCAACTTCAAAAAAAAATTCGCAACCATAGCTAATTATAACAAAAACAAAACTGACTTTGAATGGTGATAAATCCAATGGACTCAAATAGACACAGAGAAAACAAATAAAAGCCACTGGAACCCTAGCAGACAAACTCCTTTATTCAAATAGCTAGTAAAAACTTTTGCCTTCAGGCTTCATCATGCATATCAAACCAATAAAACTGCTCACAGTATATTCTATAAAAGGTTCATCACATGACTTCAATTAATTGATTACTCCTCCTCATGCAAATGTTTTAACAAAGGTTTTAAGTAAATAGTTCCATTCAAACCTGGCTTAATATGTGCTCTCATTCTTAAAATCCATTTCAGGGGGACATTAAACATTTAACAGAAAATGAAGAAATGAAATGGAATTTAAGAATGTGAGCACATATTAAGCTGGATAAAGAACAAGTCATTAATACTCTATCCAAGGACAAAACCAAAGCCTCTGTGAGATCAGATGGCATCCCATGTTGCATTTTAAATGGTCTAAAACATGAGTTAACAATGCCATTTGGTACTCTCTTCAGCAACATACCCAGGGAACTACAGACCCATAAGCTTAACCAGCCTTATCCATAAGGCTATAGAATTAATCATCATGGACCTTATAAATAAGGATACAGGTGATCTCCAAACCCTTGATCCAACACAGTTTGGTTTTGTCAAAGGCAGGCCATGCCTGATAAACTAGGTGGACTTCTTGGAAAACATCACTAGAACCATAGACAAAGGCAAATCTGTGCATACAGCCTACCTTGACTTAGCCAAGGCCTTCAACACAATCCCACATTTGGGCATCATTGATAAAGTCTCCCAGTTAAATATCAACCCTTATGTAATCAGGTGGGTTGCTAACTGGCTCACTGACAGATCACTCTCAGTCAAAGTTGGGGACTTTACCTCAACCAGCAGACCTGTCACTAGTGGGATTTTACAGGGGTCAGTGCTGGGCCACCCTATTGTTTGGAATATTCTTCTCAGACGTTCAGGCCAAAATAGAGAGGCTGTGGTTGCATAAGTTTGCTGACAACTGCAAATTCAGTTCAATAATTGAATTCCCAAACGATGTCAATATACTTCAAGAGGGACTTACACAAACCAGTGATTGGTGCCAAAGCCATGGAGTCAAACTCAATGCAAAAAATGCATTATCATCCCCTTCAGTAAAAACGATATCCTTGCAGACTATCATATAAATAATAATACCCTAAGCAACAACTCAGTAGTGAGAGACTTGGGAATGCAAGTTGACTGTAACCTAAATGTTGACCACCATGTGTCTACTGTGGTAAGGAAGGCATTCTACATCACACAACTCATTAGCAAAGGCATTGCCTCAAGAGTGAACGATGTCATAACACCCCTGTACTCGACCCTCACCAGGCCAGTAATGGAGTACAATGATCCTTTTGGTATGTACCTTACCGGGCACCTGCAGCAACTTGAAAGACCTCAGAGATTTCTAACCAAGAAAATTCAGGGTCTTTAGCATATGTCATACATTGACAAAATAAAGTCACTGTCACTGTACTTAGTAGCATACAGACTACTTAGAGGAGACTTGTGCCTGGCCTACAGAGCAATCTTGGATCCATACCTAATGGAAATGCTGCACATCCACAAGTCAAATGGGACAAGTGTCACCTGCTCCAGGGACCTTAACCTGGCTTGCGACATAAATAGGACCTGCTGGAGAGACAGATATGTTTCTCAGAGGTTGTCACTCCTCTGGAATCGGCTGCCAGTTCACATCAACCAAAGCCCCTCTATGTCACTGTTTAAGCGTAGCCTGGATGACTGAATGGGAAACCATAAATTCCTGCCAGAGATTTCACCTATGACCCTCCTAGATATGGAAAGTCATTGCTAACTAAGATCTTGAGTTTAGGCAAGATCCTTTATATTGGGTTTCTCTACTGTTGTACTGGGTACACACAGCTAGGTGTATAATGACTTTTGGGTCACAGCCCAGTAACCACCTATGAACCTATAAACCTAATGTAGGATACCTGCAGAGTGAGATGGTGCTGTAAAGCTATATCCTAAGCTAACATAGCTATCTCTTTCCACTGTGGGGACTCTAACAACTACAGAGGAAGTGACTAACCCCCAGTCCGTAAGTGGCTGTAGGTGCTTCACCAGGGGGATCCTGGGTAAAAGATAAGTGGTCTGAGGTAGAACAAATAGCCACAGCAGTCAACCACCTGTGGCTGAGGCAAATTGCTAGCCTGGTCTGTTGCATGGCCAAGCCGAAAATGGTGCCTCTTTCTTGGAGATGACAAGCAGCAAATGCTGGTATAACTACCAGTCCATAGTCCACAAAACATTACTTTTTTGGCAGAAAAACACAATAAAAAGCACTTTAAAACAATATGGCAGCCTTACAATGGAAAAAAAACCACAATTTTTTCACAGAAATTATGTTTTCAGTTAAATTACACTACTTTTAAACTGACCGAAAGAAACAAGTGCTCCATTTAAATGAACATTACTGTTTCTAGACAGTCCATTAAATAGCACATGCCTAGCTTTAAAATAACTTTCCTAAACAAGAACATAATTAAAGATTAATTAAATTTAAGAAAATGGATGTTTTTTTTCCCAAAGGGAACTTATCTGCCCACCAAAGAAAAGCACAAGATGAGTGCCGCTCCTAGAAAGCTTCAAAGGAGTGCACTCTTTGCCAGCCATAAAGCTTTGAAGGACTTCATGTCCAGACTTGTCTTTTAGCTAGCCCAGCTCAAGCTACTTGACAGATAATGCATATAGTTTCATAGGTTCATAGGTAGGTACTAGGCTATTAGCCCAAGGGCCTAAGTAAGCCTAGCCAACAAGGTTCCCTGGCTTACGCCACCCAAGAAAGTTAATTTCCTCTGCTCCTGTCGAGCAGAGCCACAGAAGTGATCCCTGGGATGTATTTCCTATTTCCCCATCCACTCATCAAGATTTTTCTTGAAGAGTGCTAATAAGGAACATTGCTTGACATAGATGGGTAGCTTGTTCCAGAGTATAGGAAATCTCTGGGACAGGAATCTATCCCTCCAGCATGTCCTGTTTATTGTGGTGACAAGGTTTAGGTACTTAGAGCATGCAGCTTGGAGGGATTTGGATTTCTTAAGGTGTAGCATGTCTAACAGCTCTGGGTTTAACATAGCTTTATTTGTTAGGCAGAGATCTCCTCAGAGTAGGCGATAAAACAGAGTAAAGCTGGAGTTTTTTGAGACGGTCAGTGTAGGGCATCTGTTTGAGGCCAGTAATCCTCTTTGTGAGGTACTTCTGTAGCCTTTCCTGCTGCTGCAGATGTCTTGTGAGGTACATTCCAAAAGGGGCGTTGTACTCAATAGTAGGAGTGCAGAGTAGAGGGGAACAATGACCTCTTTTTTCCTGGATGAGAACCCTTTTTTGATGAGGTGTGCCACATAGAAGTATTTCCTGACTACTGTGGTGATGTGATTATCAAAGGGGAGACTACTGTCCACCTGGGTCCCAAGGTCTCTTATCACACATTCGGGGTTAAGTAGACTGCCTTTTATGTGGTAGTTCATGGGTACAGAGTTTTTACCAAAGGGGATGACAATGCACTTTTTGACATTGAGCTTGAGGCCATGCCTCTGACACCAGGCATCTGTCTCAGTGTGGCCCTTCTGTAGGATGTCCACATAATTTGAGGACTCAGCTGTGGCAACTCGTTTGCAGTCATCTATGAACTTCATTAGCCAGAGGCCTTCTGTGTTAGCCTGTACTTCAGAGAAGTAGATACCAAACAGGAGAGGTGCCAGGACTGAACCCTGTGGTACTCCACTTGACACTGGTTTGAAGTCAGATTTGGAGTCTGCACCTTTTACAGTGTGGGATCTGTCAGTGAGCCAGTTAGCAACCCATCTTGTGACATAGGGATTTATACCTAGTTTAGTGCGTTTAGTTATAATTCCAGAATGGGGAATGGTGTTGAAAGCCTTGGCGAGGTCAAGATAGGCTGTATGAACCACCTTACCCTCGTCTATGGCGTTGGTGACTACCTAAATGAAGTCGATCAGGTTTAGAAGGCATGAACTGCCTTTCACCAACCCAAACTGGGTGGGGTCCAGAGTTTGGAGGTTACCAATGTCTTTGTTTATGAGTTCCATGATGATACGTTCCATGGCCTTGCAGACCATCCTCTTCAGGCTAATAGGGCGATAGTTCCCAGGGTCAGTGGTGGCTCCCCCTTTGTGGAGTGGGATAACTGTTGCTGTGCACCATTCAGTGGGCACAAAGCCTGATGTGAGACTATGATTGAACATGATGCTTAGGTGGGGAGCCAGTTCATTCTGAAGTTCATGTAAAATGCAGCCTGGGATGTTGTCCGGTCCCATGGATGCTGTGTTTTTGGTTTTAGATAGTGCAGCTTTTACCTGCATAGATGTAATTACAGGGACTCTTCATTCTTCCTGTATAGATATGGGCTCTTTATGGGGTGAGAGGGGGGTATAGAAGGTGCCCTGAAGCTTTTAAAGCTGGATGTTATATCCTTGGCAGGATGTCACCCATATAGCTAAGGCTACTGCAGCAGTGATCAATATGAAGAACATTCTATTTTATGTTTATACCAGTTTTATATCCCCTCATCAAAGGCTTATCATATACAAGCTTGTCCCAAGCATGACCTTACTAATGTGTGTTAACCCTAACCATAACTCTAACCCTACACCTTATGAAAACTCTTTCCCTAGCACTACCACTAAACAAGACACTCACACAACACTAAATCTATTCTCTACACTTGCTCTAACTTTAATCCTAACCTATAAAATACATTCAGAGAACACATGAAGTGTTCCTCTCTAGTACAGGAGATAGTGTTGTGTGGCCAGAACATCCAAGTACCAGGCTATATATCACTTTTAGAAAGTAATATTGTTTATGGATTAGTGGTGACTTGTACTATCTACAGCTAAGAAGTATATTTTTACAGTTAGTACATGGCTAGACAAGTGTTACATAATCCCCTAAACCTCTTACTTCTGTCATGATTCTGATTCTGCCACCAGCTATCCCACTGTTATACCCCAACTGTGTTGATCAGCATTATAAAGCCACCTTCTTATCACTCTTTGCTTGTCATGTTTCTGCTTCTCTGGTCAAGCTTCAAAACATAACACAATTTGATTTCCACTTCCTCCCTGCTATTAAAGCTATGATCAAGGATGACAGAAAAACTAAAGAGCTCCCACATTCCACACTGTCATTTCCCTTATTATGATCCAGTGTTAATAAATCTCCTCCTGTTTTTCATGTTTCATGTATTCATTCACAGCTTCAGTGACAATAAATAGATGCTCCCATCCCAGGCTGACTGATGCAGGTTCAGACAGCAGGAGTCAGCAGTGGAGTGAAGCTAGCTCACTCATCCTGGAGAGATGGTAGGCTACAGTCTATAGAGTTCAGGTAATACATAGGAGATAGCTGGGCGCCATGTTCAAGTACAGGGATGAACAGAATCACTAAATGAGCCAAGCAGTGTACAGCCCACTAACTAAGATGCTGATGAGTAGAAGCAGGCATGCCTGTTGCAGCCCAGTACAGTAAGCAATGTACTGTGTTTGGTGGCCTGCAATGGGCGAAGGAAGTAGGCCGTAATGAAAATGTGAACCAACCATACAAAAATGACAGCCGTACAGCTCTCAGCTCTTGCTGATGGTTACCAAACGTTGGCTAGTAAGCAGGAAAGGAAAGTGCCAATTAGAAGGGAAGAAAGCTAGATAGAAAGCATGGAGTCTGCAAACAAAAAGTAAGTGCTGTGTTTTATTTGCCAGGGAGGCATTAGATGCCATATACCTCCATACCACAGCTGTGTCCTTTCACAGACTATATGTTATGCACAAGTGTTGTGAAACCCACAGGTTAGAATAACATTTCCTTCACTATTCAGGGGTTTCACTCAACTGTCCCTTCTTTTGGAATGGAGACCATATGTACTTAAATTCTGTTGGAGGCAGAAAAAAAGAGCTTTAGTCATTTCCTGGGTGAATGTATAGAAAGGCTATTGATTTACAAATGTGTGAGTTAAAAAATGTGTGACATATAAATTGTGAATTCATTATCTGTCTTGAAAAGCATCATTCTTGCTGACACCAAAGATGTTGCCTCTTCTAAGTCTATTTCAATTCAAACAGAAAAAAATGTCCAGCACCAAACATATGAGGAAAAATAATTTATTCAGTTATCACAACAATGTGTAATAACCATAATAGCATACCGGTTTTGGCAAAAATACTAAAGCCTTCTTCAGTGCATTTTTATTGTATAACTTTTGTATATTTTTAACTTGTTAAGTAGTAGTTAGTGGAGCTTTTCTCCTCGGGCCTCCACTGAAAATGGACATGTATCTAGTTGGATTAGCCCGGTTAACAAATGTAAAATAAATAATAAAATAAATAAATTGGTAACATGCAGTTAAAAATACATATATATGCAATAAAGGCAAATCCTACTACATGCTGATTGGTACAGTCTAAACTGACTAGAAACATTAAATGGATTAATTAAGACCAGGCTTAAACAATGCCCCTAGTGTAACAATCCAACTTAGTTCTTTATTGTTGAGTATGGAATGCCATCCAGATTTATTGCCTCTGTGTCCCTGAATTCTATCTATTATTACAAAATTAAATTTAGCAGAGGCATGGGTGAGTGTATACTTATATAAGGCATTAGTTTTTTTTTGTTCCTAATATCACTTAAATGTTCGCTAATTCTATGTTTAAAAAGACATGAGGTTTGACCCACGTAAAATGCAGAACAAAAACATGTAGCCAAATACACCACCCAGTCACTGCTACAATTACCAAAACATCTAATCTCAAAAATGTGTGAACTGTTTTTACTAGTAAATTCCTTGGTTTTACAAATGTGGGTGCAAAAACTGCAGTGACCACATGGGTAGCAACCCAATAATTTCTCACCAAATAAAGGGATCTGTACAGTCTGCGAGGGTGTAGTATGTTTATAATGGGTCAGAAAGGATTTTATAGTCCCACCACGTCTATATGAAAAAAGGCATTTTGGTGGTAAAGCCTGCGCCAATTTGTCATGTGCTAATAATATGTCCCAGTGGTTTTGGATAATATCCCGAAAGATGCCTGTATTATTGCCAAATGAGGTGACCAACCGAATGCTGTTAGTATCAAATACCTGGTGTGATGAAGCATTTAAGTCTATTCCTTCACCATAAGGCTTTCCAGCCATCTCTCCAAGTAGCCAGTCATATTTTCCCTGGCATGAATATTTAATGGTTGTCTCTCTCATATGATTAATCTTTGCGCCTAACATTTTGGGTACTATTATATTGATGAGACATTAGGGAAATGACTTGCAAAGTCATAATATTGAAAGTCCTGGTGCTTTTTTAATGTGACTTATAAGAGCACATAACAGGAAGTATAAAACCACACATGGCCACCTTAGATGCTGTGCACAATTGCTACTGTTCAAAGCACTGGATCTCATTTGGTGAGATAAACCTCCCATTGGAGGCCTAGGTCTGTTTCAGGGTGGAGACTGCACACAGGTCTGAAAACCATACTTAAAAAGTTAACTCAGTAGTAAAAGGATAATACACTGATCAAAAATAGCAATTACTTCAAGTGTGTTCATGTGTCTGGGTTGGTCTGCTTCTGTACAGGGTAGCATATGTTTTTTTTCTGTATGGGAAGGCCCAAAGTACTTTTCTAATGTTGAGGGGTAGCTCAAAGTCTTGTCAATGCTTTAAGAGAGGCCTACTGTGATAAAAAGCCTATGGTCTAGATAAAGTGTCAGTTGACTTGTTAATCCCCTGTCTCCACTGAAAACCTATACTAAAGCACCTCTTCCTTACCATCTACAAATGAGGCAGACACCTGGCCTCTAACAACTATGTCTACTCCTTTTTGCCAGGAAAATTCTTTGTTGCTATACCATCAGGGTAAAAGTAAACATAGTTAATATTAAAGCAAATATTTCAATTCTACATTATTGTTGTGCTATTAATGCTAGTTTTGAATTCATGGTACTTTTTCATATGGTTATTAATAATATAACAATATTGAACAACAGCACACACAAAATTGAATTAAACAGAGCACACATTTAAGAGGCTACAGTATCACTATTGGGACATAGCTATAAAATCAGTGCTGCATCTAAATTACATAGTAGCAATACACATTATATAGCCACATGTATTAGCAGTTTGGAACGTCCATCCTCGTATCTGTCTTTCTTGTTCACCATATCTCCTCTAAGTTGTTCTTCTTTCAGCTATTCCTGGTTAGGGGTCGCCACAGCTGAACTCCGGTCCGCTAATGATTGGGAGTTGATTTTTATGGTGCCGAGGTGCCAGCCTGATGCCCAACCTTCAATGAAGGCACACCCATTCACGCGTGTCTTTCAAACACCACTTGACCGCAGGGAGGACATGCAGACTCCGCACAGAAGGTGCTCCAGCCGAGAATCGAACGGGAGAACCTCTTGCTGTGAGGCGACAATGTTACCGCTGCACATCTCCTCTAAGTAATCATCTTATTAACTCTGTTATCCCTAGCAGGTACTTATCCAGCATATCTGGAAACATTTGCATCACACCAAGCTTCCTAATTCTTTAATTAGTCTCCTTCCATCCCAACACTCATTAAGCAACAATACTGCACCCCACATATCCTGTCTTTTTACGAATAAACTATACTTATCAACCACATTAAACATTTGAATAAAGTACTTTGTCTTCTGTCTCCCTACATTTTTCATGGCCTTCATGTAATCATAATTTATGATTCTTGCTTTGTTTTGCAATCTTACCATTCAATCAGCTAGCCTGGGACATCACCCTAGTCCTACCCCTCAGGCTGCATATCATATCATCTTTTTCCCTAACCTTGGTTCTCCATGGAATCTATATCTCCATTGAAGATCATCTTCCAACCATCTGTGACCTTCACGATCAGCTCTTTGATTCATGCACAGTCCCACCCAGTATGGTATTGTCCACTCCTTCTACTGTACACCTTCATAGTTCTCTTCAACATCCTTTCATTCTTTCAAAGTTTAGGTGTGTTATACTGTCTATATAGGATTCTTAGTTGTATGTCACAGAGAGGGCCTATACCTTTAATCATCTTGCATCATGTCATATTCCCTTATCAAGCTCTTTCTTAGTTATAATCCCCCAAAATGTACCCACACTTCCCAAATTCTTGTTTTCATTATTCCTGTCTTTAGTATTACCAATTTAATGATAATATTTCTCTAAATCCATCCACTAAAACCTGCTTCCTTTACTCCTTCCTCCAGTGTGATACCATCACGTTTACCCATGTCTACTTTCAGTTTATTAATAGGCAGGTGGGCTGGTTAACAAAACCTTTAAAGTCATAACCCTGGCTCACAAGGTGCAACAGTATATAGGCAATTAGCTGGACGTGAGCAGAGTGCTTGAAACATGCAGTTAAGTAGCATGAATGCATATATTCACAGAACAGAACAGAATAGATACAAGTCAAAATAAAATATATATATATATATATATATATATATATACAAGGTATTAGTGACACTGCATACGAATATCAAACATGATTTATGTAGTTCAAGAGCAGCTAGGATATAAGACCTGGTTTGTAAGTATCAATAGCAGCAGTAATTCTGTACAAGTCATTGACAGTCCTGTAATGGCAATTCCAGTGAAATAATGGTATTTACATATATACAAATAATTCATATTCAGAGATAAAACCCATAACTCTGTTATGGAAATACTTTTTATGTTTTATGAGTCTATAATTTAAACAGTAAGTTAGATTATTAGCCATTGTCTCAAAATCAGATAGAATTACTGGACTGAAAAAGAAGCTTCTTCACTTTTTGTTTTGAAAGCCCAATTTGTTGATGCACTATGGGAAGAAGCCACTAAGAGGAGAAAAAATAGTACATTACATCACACAACTCAGTGAGTCACAAATGTACTTACAAGGTCATACAAGTGTTTAAGACAGATATAAGAACAGTAATGCAATCATATTATGTTAAGACGCACAGTGCATTAAATGCATTATTATCAATAAACATAGCAGATAACATTGCCGTGTATCAAAGAGCGATCAGGTTATATATGAATAAGTTATACCTGTCAGATGCCTTACATAAGCTTTTCAACAAACTCAGATTTTGGCAAACCCCTCTTGTCTTTATAGGAATCTCATTCTAATAGTTTTGGAGGAATGAACTTTCCTCTGGGTGCTCCGGTTTCCTCCCACATTCCAAAAGACATGGATCTGGAGCATGTCTCCCCAGGCCGCCACTGAAAATGGGCTCTGTCCCAGTCGGACTTTCCCAGTAAACAAATGTTAAATAAAATAAAAATAAAATAAATAAAATAAATGTGCCCTCTAAGAGAAACTTAACTCATTAACACCCATGTGGTGTGGAATGTCACACCGCTGGAGCCTATATACATTTTCATTTCAGAGTATTTTCTGAAAAATAAACTTAAAACATAAGATAAACAAAAGTAAATATTTTGTGAACAATAAAAGTTATTAAACTTGTACAAATAGCAATGTTATCAGTAAGAAGGATTCTTAACAGATATAATAGTTGGTGGCTTTATACTCTTTTCCATAAATACTGTAACATATAATACATTCAAACCCCAAATTGTATTTCTGTAAATTTTCACAAATGTTCATACCTTGAAAACCGGACAACCTAGACATATATTGTTAGAACATTTTTGTTAACCAAATATAAGCTTTTAGATGATAACACAAAATTCTTCTGTAAGTGCATATTTATTGAGATATTTATAGAAATATGAAAATATATGCTTAATTGCATAATTAGCAAAACAAATAATACTGGATATCTCTCAAGACGTGCAACTTATTGTACAAATGCCAAAGACAGTTTTCTTCAACATCTATGGTCTCAGTGTCATGCAACAGTTTGTAAGTCACTCAGTTTTTAAATTATTAAGTACTTTTGGAAATATTGCCTATTTTCATAATTACTAGCAAACAATAACAATACTTCCAGTGTAATGTGATTTAACCAGCAATGACCATGGATTGCCCAGTCTCCCAGAATGGTATTTCACACCATTATACCTCAATAACATGTAGGTCTCTCAGTTATGAAAATATTAACAAATATTTGAAAATATGAATAACAAGTGGCAAACAAAGATTAACCTCTTCACTGCAGGACATCCTAGATGAACAGTCTTAGTGTCATTTTGCTAATAACTCATTGCCTTTCTGATACCGTCTGTTATTAGCTGATAAGTTACTTACTTAAAGAATCAAGACCCAAAAAAGTTCTGGATGCCATAAAACGGCATGGGAGCAAACTGGAAGTATAAATAGGAAATAGGCATTTTAGGCTTGAGTGAATGAACAATAAGCAGTGAATAAGGCCTCGTCTAGTGAGGCCATAGGAACATTCTGCAATACACACACACACACACACACACACACACACACACACACACACACACACACATACACGCTTGCACACACACACACACACACACACACACACACACACACGATATATATATATATATATATATATATATATATATATATATATATATATATGGGTCTACTTTTCTTGATGGAAATTTCAAAATCTTGAACAAGAAAAGTAGAAACCCACTTAAGTGAAAGTGCACTACATCAAAAGTGCACTTTTGCAAAAGATGATTCACCAAATCAGAAAAAAAATGAAATAAACTATTTAAACACTATTTTGCAGGGAGGCAAGCTCTCCTACACCCCCATGTGGGGGGCTGTGTCCCCCCAAACCCCCTACTTAAATATACTAACCTGAGATTGCACTACAGTGGGGAAAAGGATATATTTCCTTATCCCCACTGTAATGTGCTTCGGTGACTCGGCTTTTGTGAAAGTGCACTGTTGATGTAGTGCACTTTTGCTTAAGTGGGTTTGATCTTCTGTTTCTCTCGAAAGTGTGTTTTCGATATACACACACACACACACACACATATATATATATATATATATATATATATATATATATATCTATATATGTGTGTGTGTATGTACACACATACACACACACGTGTGTTTATGTGTGTGTGTTGCTAGCATTATGAGTCTAGTAGCATCACATGACTTCTAAAGGGTACCAACAACCATAAAATCACCATCAGCAGTGGTTTGTCACATCCTTAGCAGTACAGCTCTAAGTGCTTTATTATAAAGCAAATTCCAGAGCCAGAAAGCCTATAGCATTACTCTAACAGTGAAGACAAGCATGTTCTTCATTAGTCTTGGAAGAATAAATGCCCAGACAGTACACAAGTAGGCATATTGCATAGTGTGTACTTCTTTCATTTGGAATTTTGGAATTCCTAGTCTTGAAATTATGCTATTTTGCAACCTCATCAATGTAAATCTGGAAGGCAAGGACGTTATGTAATATCAGGACCAAATATTTCATGACTGAAAATGCCACTATGTTACAGGTGTTTTCATCTTAATTTTGAATAACCAAAATGTTCCCATGAGTTTTAGGGCATAGTTAGAAAGCATAATGCTTGACCTAAAAGAATTTAATATAAATTTAATTGCATTCAGTCAGTTCTGGAAAGCAAGTTCTTCTGCCAGCCAGAACATTATAGGCTGAATAGAAGACTGCTGCCATGATGTGAAAGACATCATTACTTTTGTATTCGTAAATGCTTTATTAAATGTAGGCTATTCTCTGATAAATTTAATATATGCATACATGACAAAGCAATAGTCCAAACATGGAGACTTGCAGAACTCCTTTTACATACCTTTCATGTGTCAAAAAAGTTCTCTTTTATTCATTTCTCTTTCTGAGTAATGAACTATTGATGTATCACCATAAAACTAAGTCCTTATACTAAGGGATCTTGCAATCCTATTGTGGCTTCCTGAATTTAGCTAATTATTTTTCCATAACACCTTAACTTGTTATTCAAGCAGTAAGTATGATGTCATAAACTGATAACAGACATAGTATATTTTAACAAAAAACCCACAACTGGGTGTGGGTATCACAGGATTTACCCATGGCTGGAATGATGTAATCACGATGTTGAAGTCCATGTAACAAAATGAAGCCATCCGTGAGTAAATCCTGTGATACCCACATCCAGGTGTGGGTTATTGCTATTATACAACATTATTTAAGAAAGAAATTGCTTACCTTTCTTAAAGAATATCTTTGTATAATGGTGATGTAGTGTTCCACCGAGTCCTGTGTTAACTGATGTACTGTGCATGTTTATGAGACTTACAATCTCACACTTGCATAGTACATCAGTACAATGCAGGAGAAGCAATGGAGAAGAAATAATCTCTGCTGCTTTTTTTCTGTTTTTTTAACTGCTGAGATTTTTGAAGGGCATTGCAGAAATACAAGGAAAATCAGGTACATTTCTGATTCTTTAGTTTTGCACAACATACCTGATTTTTTCTTGAATTTTGTTCTGTCCCTCAGCATAAACCAGAGGAAAGTCTGGCCACTCAGTGATACCTCAGTGACCAGACTTTTTTCGATTGGTATATGGTCAGTTTACCTTGGGCATGCTGGTTCGGCTGTCTATTCAGTGTGCTCCTTTTTGAATAATAATGAGCCATTATTGCATAATATCCAACCACTAAGAAACAGAAGTTATGTGAGAAAGAATTTTCCTCAATCAGAATTGCATTTGAATTGCATTTGAATGTAAGTACAATGTCTCCACTGGGTCTGAAACTGGGAAGGCTGTATGAGTCAAGCAATGTGTATATGCTCCAAATTTCTATGTTTCTGAAAAGAAGGTCTGTTGTTATACAAAATGCACTGCTAAAAACTAAAAGAAAGGATGAGAGAGATGTGGCAAGGTAAGTCAGAGATGAGTCTTCATGGAGATTACATGCATTTCCCATAGGTATCAGCTGCCTGGTAGTTTGTATACATACGTAATGTGTGAAATATTCATGTCTCATCCTAAGTGACACATACCTGTAAAAAAACATGTGCAGGTTGTCACTTACAAGTGACAGATGTTAGACACTGGTAAATATCAGAAGGCTAACCAGCCTAAAATGCATAATGGACATATCTGTAGACAGACTGGTGAATGATGGAAGGATTATGTGGTAGCATACCTCAGTGTTTAAAAAATTATATGCTGCTATTCAGCTTTACCTTGTACCTCAGGGATTGCTTGTTCAGTCACCACTTGGATACCATATAGTTAGTCAGTCACCTCATCTCATCAAAGTCCTGTTCAGCAGTGGCCCACTTCATTGCAAATACATAACCGTGTGTGACATCAGTGTAGGTTTTGTTAAGTGAGGGGTTTCAGGGATAAAGTCCCTTACATGGTTGGTATGGGAGGCTTGCCTCCCCCATGCCCCCATTACCTACAGCTGTCATGTTTTGCTTGTTTGTTTGTTTGTTTTTAGTGAATTATTTTGCTGAAAAGGCATAGTGATGATCCAAGCTTCAACTTGTTGTATTGAGTCCTATAATAGGAGTCTAGGCAAGTCACTTAACCAGATCTGTGACTCTGGAATAATCCAGAAAACAGGTATTTATGTCTAGCATTTTTATTATTTTTGCTATCATTATTAATAAACAATAAAAAGATGAGTCTCCTTCTAATTTAAAACCATAGCTGAATGTCCAGATAATCTAATCATTAGTCTTTGTAGTCTGTTCTGGCCTATAAACTCGCTAGTATTTTTAAGTATTATACTTGCTCAGGAGTTTCTTAAGGAATACCCAAATAAAAAAAGGAAAAAACAGTTCCAGAATGATCTCTTATGTCACTTCAGCTGACAATTCTGCACCTTTGTATATGGCAATAACTGTGAGATACCTTGTGGTTTGTCTTTAATTTGGTGTAATACTGCATTATTACCTTCTGGTATGGCCATGGTGAATAACTGCTATACTGCACAGGTCCTTATCAGAAAAAACACACAGATGTAGATATGGCAAAGTTCTGTTAAAATGTAATATGTAGGCATCAAAAAGAATACCCATTAAGTGATTTATGTCTGTCAAATCTTGACAAAGTTAAAGAGAAGCATAAATTAGTGCAACAATTAAAATGTTCCTTCTGCTGTGATGTCTAAACAATAATTCATTCTGCCCAAGCTGCTGGCACTATTGGGACTATATTAAAAGTACCTTTGATGTATCTGGATATCAAAGTTTGTTTTTGGCACAAGAAATCTGATAGTTTAGAACATGATTTTCTAAAAAATAATAAAGAAAGTGTGGTAACATATTCTTGGAAATATTAATTATGAAACTGTATATACCTAAACACTTAAAAATATATTTCTAGATGCTTTCTGTAAGAATCCTACAAGCAGATGTACACATTCTATTTTTCCCAAAGACAGACATCAAATTATAATACAGAAAGAAGAATGAACAATTGCCACAGAACAGAAAACAGAATACAGAAAAATGCATGGGAATAAAAATCAGAAGAAATGGGCAGAAGGACTGTGAAGTAAACAAAAAAAAAAGACCAGAAGTTAAGGACTAGGAGCCATTAGACTGGTAGAATATTCAAAAATAGGAAGTAGTTAAGAATATTAAAATTGTCACCATCTATTCTAATGCTCTTTTATTTGAAAATCCAGTTCTAAATATGAGCATGGCAATAAAGGATTCAAATAATCCCATGGACTATGCATGCCTCTTAGTGCAAGAAATCTAGACAAAGCCTAAAATAATGGCCGGACAAAGGCCCCAAAAGAGGGGCAGATTTTATATATTGTTTTATGATTGTTAAAAGTTTCTAGAATAATAGTTCTTGAGTAAGCATGTATTTTCTGAAGAATATAAAGTCTGAAACTCAAACTTGTTATTTATTTAGTGACTTCAATCCTCAGTGCTTTGCCAGAAAACTACAAATTTCAGGAGGAACTGTGCTAAAATATAAGGCAAAAATCTGGGCATTCGAGAGGTCTGGCATTATACTAGTGACATCTTTAAGGAAGCAAAACTGAATTTCTTGTTAGAAGATATAATATATACTGTATAGAACTTCTTGTCTGATTAATAAGTGGCTGCATGCATGCAATCAGTTTTATGAGAGCTATATTGCAAACATGGTTATGCCATATTATACAGTAAAACATACAGTTAATTCAAAGACAAAGCAAACTATTGCAGTTTTAGAAATGCATGTGCAAAACAGATTGTAGTATCTTCATAAATATATGCAGATAAATAAGATGAAAATCTTTATCACATACTTGCATCCACATATTTATACTAACAAAATCATCCTAACCAGCAGGTTTTAACTCGTTTAAATAAAACCTCTATTTTTTTTTTCTTATCAGTGAATTTATTTCACTTACAAACATATTCTGTAATATAAACCAGACATATGAAGTTTAAAGGGTACTGCTTAGCAAATGTTTAAACTGGAGTGCTTATTGATGTTACACAAATGGAGTGCTTTTACTTGTGCTGTTTATATTCTGTACATATTCTCATATTCTTAACCATAACTTTTGTAGATTATCCACATAAATCTTATTAAGAGAACATTATTAAATAGAGACACAAAATCTACTAACTTATGGCTGAACTGTTAACTAAAAAGTTTTCAGATGTGGAGTGATTTGCTTATTTATTTATTTTATTTATTTACAGAATCTGTGACTGAGAAAGCCCAACTAGGCAGAAGCTCTTTACCGAAAGTGATCAAGCAAAAGAAAGCTTCAACAGCATTAAGATTACAGAAGTATGAAAATGCACCAACAATGCAAACTTAAAGCTACTTCAAGAGCTCTTTAGTTGGTATATATTATATTGGAGTACATTATATCTTAAAATGCATTTGGCCTGTTCGTAAACCTCCTTCCATGTAAATGACAAGTTGACTATTTGTTCTTTCACTTATTGTACATGTCAGAATATCCTTTAATTGAGTTTTTTAAAGATCAACAGTGAATTCTGTCTAACCAAACTGTAAGACACTGTATACAAATGTAATAAGACAGTCCTTAAAGTCATTTAGCTTTAAATATAATGATTTCTTATGAGGCTGACTAGCTAAAAGCAGTAAGCTATTTAAGCAATTAGGTAGTTTTAGAAAAGCTCACCTCAAATTTTTTGATTGTACTTCCATTGAAGGGTTTGTAACCAAGTGCACAGACATATCTGGATATTTTGCAGCAGTGTCTGGGTCTAGAATTTAGTTTCATAATGAAATAAAATAAAGTCTGGATAACCTAGATATTAGCCATTGTTTTTCTGTCTAAATTATGATTTTTTTTTTATCTTAAGCCTGATTCTGCAGTGAAAAGCACATCAGTAATTTGCGTTTATGGTAGTTCAAGTGCCCTGAAAAAACGGAATCATTTCCAGTTTATTATTTTTATTTTTATTACATGAAACATTTTCTAACATACTGCCTTTGCAAACTTTCTTTACTGCATAATGTGACTAATGCAGCTCTAGAGAAAAAGGAAAGATCTCTGTACTTCATGAGCTGAACACATCACTTATGAACAAACAAGTACAGCCTAGACAGTTTTCATAGTTATCTATGACCTGTTTTTTACCTACTAAATTTGACCACTTGGTAAATGCAACAGTTTTCATTTACTCACACTGATTCATTCATTTAATATCTCTGTGTCATAATTAATTCGTACTAAAGACAAGGTATGCACATACTGTTTAGTCAAAAACTACAGTTGTTATTATTTGCCATGCAGACCTCTTGAGTATTATAAATTTAGGGGTAATCCCTTATAACTGGAATTTGAGTGCTCACAGAATATATGCTTCCCAAAGTTCCTGTATTTAAATAACTATAAAGGCTTTAGGGCCTTACCTCTCAACCTCTTAGAGCAAGAAATCTGGATAAAATCATTAAAAAATGGGGGGATAAAGGCCTACAATTAAGGACAATTTTTAAATATTGCTCTTAGACACTTAGAAAGTTGAAAGAATAAAATATTTTGCATTTTGTATTAGCGTGGAATTTCTGAAGGGTATGAGGTCAGAAACTCAAATGTGAATCATTATTTTCTGAATTCAGTCCTCAAAAATTAGTCAATGATTTGCCAGAAAACTAAAATTTTATGAGGAACAGACAAAAAATATAAGGCAAAATTCTGGGTGTTCTGCGAATATCTGTACAGTTGAGTGTTATGTTTAGGGCTGCATATAACATTTCTTACTATATAATTACTGACAATATGTGATGATTAAAAACAGAAAACAGAACACAGGCCTCAGTTCTTCTCAAAATGAACTGTTCTGCTTCAGCTGCATTTCAGATGGGATAACCTAATTATTCACAAGAAGCCAAAGGTCTGTTTCAATGATTATTATACCTGTAGTAAAACAGTACCATAATCATAAATTCAAAACCATTCACTAGTCAATAAAATACTTAAATCCAAAAAGTGTAAAATATGACCAGAAATCTGAGCTGAGGTCCTGAAATACATCTGACGAGGAAAGTAAGAATTACACAGTTGAGGCTTGCAGGATGAAGGAACCATGCAAGCCATTAAAGACAATGATGAAGGTGTCTAAGATATATGTATATATATGTATATATATATATATATATATATATATATATATATATATATATATATATATTGTGCATGTTCCTGAATGTGTGTATATGCATATGTATACATCTGTAAATATAATTATATTAAAATATATTCCTACAGTTTGCCTGAACACAATCCATTGATGAATTTACCTTGAAAACATACATCACTGATGCATTCCTTCAGGGGATTGGACTGTTAGTGCGTACGTGCATGTGTGCACATGGACACACACACACATGCACACACACACACACACACACACACACACACACACACACACACACACACATATATATATATATATATATATATTTTTTTTTTTTTTTTCTGCAGCTTGCACAAATGCAATTCATTGATGTATTTTAAACTAAACAATATCCATCAGCAACATTCCTTTGGGGGGGGTGTGGAATATGTGAAGTAGAATGGAGGGTTTGTACCTCTCATTTACATTCCTACTAAATGGCATTCATGGTATTTTGCTGATATCAGGTGGTAATGACAGTGGGTAAAGGAAGTTCCCTTCTGTAGGAGTAAATATATTAATCTTTGTGAGGGAGTATGGATGCAGTGGGCCTTGTTCCTGGAAAAAATGCTTGTTTTGCCAGTTATGGTGTCTTTTATTTCAAACATTCAATAGTTTGAGTCTGACATACTGAATCTTAGTGGCAGTTTATATTATACAGTGTGTGTTGTGCACCCATATGTGTTTGTTGTTCCTTAATTATAAAAAAAACACATACATAATATAAAGATATCATGTGTGTGTGTGTGTGTGTGTGTGTGTGTGTGTTGCTGCAAAGGTTTGTGTGATGAAGAGAGGTATTAAAGTAAAAAACTGCGCAAAAGTTAATGAACATTACCTTTTCAATTTGTTTCTAATTCCTATGTAAGTATGGGATGAGAATGATGTATCTCATAACTCAATTAACAAATCTAAATGGAAACGGATAAAGATCTGATTCAGATCAAATGGACATAATTTCCTTTGTACTAGCAATCCCTATATTAAGTAGTAACAATGTTGAAAAAATGTATATACAGCTGATTTGCTTTGCTTGATTATTATTATTCAAAACAGCATTAAAAGCAAATGACAGAAATCCTTACTGTGACACTTCATTGCTAATAAATTCTTGTTTAAGATATACCATATACTGCAAGAGTTAAAACTTGTAACTTTTACAAGGAATAAAAGAAATGTTCTTATTTTTTTTTTTTTTTGTTCTGGCATTAAATTTCAACACATTTACAAGTAATCACATTCAGAGCTGTAACAATTTACTTTACACGTTCATACTTTATCTGCTATTCATTTTTTGAAAGTACTGTTAATTCACTTGAAGTTCTAGAAATAATAAACACCACCCTGGTTCTCCGAGAAAAAGCTTAAAGACTTTGTGAGAAATATACTAAGTCAAAAGAATGAAATAAATAAACAAAGATAGGGACAACATGAAACATGAACGGGCACTGATTTGCATAACCATACAGGTACATTGTTGGGTTGGGCCAGTTGCATACTTTCAAAAAAAAAAAAAAAAAAAAAAAATATATATATATATATATATATATATATATATATATATTTCAAAACATCAACTTTCTTATGGTCAAGACCATAAGATCAAAGTTTTGAAACTTCAAAATTTTAATTAAAAAAATAAAAACAAAAAAATCTTTTTTTAACATTTTTTGCAGGGAGGCAAGCCCCCCTGCACCCCTCACACCTCCTGCTAATTAAATATACCAATTCTCAGATAGCACTACAGTGAGGAAAATGGTAAATATACTGTTTGTGATGTATGGCAATCTCCATTTAAACAGTATGACGTTTCAAAACTTCAGTCTTATAGTCTCAACCATAAGAAAGTTGACCTTTTGAAAGTTCAAAAGTTAGAAGAAACTATATATATAAAACAGGGACAGATTTTAAATGTTGCTCTAATAAAGTTATAAAGTTGCTAGAATAACAGTATTTGTGTTCGTATGCATGTTGTAAAGGATATGAAGTCTGAAACCCAAATATATGCCATTATTTAGTGACTTCATTCCTCAGTGATTTGCCACAAAAAACACAAATTGTATGAGGAAGAGACCAAAAATATGGGGCAAAAAGCTGTACAGTTGAGAGGTATGCTTAAGCTCTCATTTCTCTCAGAAGTTTTATCAGTCTTAGAACTAATCATGCCTCATTAATCATTCAAAGAAAGTAGACTGACTGCTCACAAAAGAAGAAACTGCCATTCAGACATTAAAACAGAACTCACTATCAGCCCATTATAATTAAGTCGGTTACTGAGGTACTGGCTTGTACTAATTTTTTTTTAAAATTTGTATGAGGCTGCCATTCAGCCACATACCTCTCAAATAAGAAATCTGGGCAATCCTCGGCTAAAATAACGAGGGGACAAAGGCCCCAAAATAGAGTCAAGATTTTAAATATTGCTCTTAAAACTGAGAAAGTTGTAAGAATGTTTGGTTTTCTGTTAGCATGCATTTTTCTGAAGGATATTAAGTCCGAAACTCAGCATTTTATTATTTAGTGACTTCGGTCGTCAGTGATTTGCCAGAAAATCACAAATTTTACGAGGAACAGGCGAAAAATGTGAAACAAAAATCTGGACAGTTGGGAGGTATGCCACCAGTACATGCTGCAGCTTGTTCCATAATAGAAAATGTTAGACCGCATCTTTCATCTGTTCTTTTTTTAAACCTTGTATGACATTCATCATTCCTACCACACACACACACACACACACACACACACACACACACACACATATGCACGCACACACACCTTAACTGGACTTTAAAGCAAAAATGTACAATTCATAGCAGCTGTTGAACAAAAGTAATCCTGTCATATTTAAAGTGCTCATTGGTGGTGAAGTTTAAGGGTCAGCTATCACATTTAGACTGGGAAGAGAAAGGAAAATGAAACAGTTTTAAAAGGTGACAGTCTGATGGTTCGAGAGGGTTGGATTGATATAACTTAGTGAATCATTTTGGAGCTTCATGTCTATTTACATAATATAATATGTCATACAGAGTATTTATTAGATCATGCTCTGGAACTGAGTCAGCGTCGGGTTGCCACGTTTTGAAGAGCACATAATAATATTGTTTTAACTAGGAACAGTTACGATTTTACGGGACAAGCCATATCTCACGATTTTTGGCCTTTTATTTATTCATTTTTTGTCCGGATAAAATAGAGGTGCTTCAGATACAAAACTTATTTAACGCAATCATTAGCGTAATCTTTTCTGTCAGTTAACGGAGATGAGTAAATCTATGAACAGTTAAAGAAACGTTTCGTAATCTGAGGCTGAGGGTTTAATTCCCTCAGTCTCCATTTACCCACAGTGTTCTGGGGCAAACCGATTAGATTCATCGATGGTCTTCTGAACTACGTAGCTAGTCACTACTTATGGACGTTTTTATCGTAACATGTCACATTTGTCACATAATTGTTTTTGCAGGATGTCACTTTCTAAATAGAGACAGTCCTGCATAAAAAGGGATACCTGATAACCCTAAACCAGGTATTTATAAACATAAGGGTCTGAAGCAAAGAAACAAAAGAGATGGAATGGAAGAAGAGTGAAAAGGGGAAGGGGGTCCGTAGCTCTCATCCTCTTACCTGAAAAATCAGGAACAACTACAGAATAATCAGAGAATCTGTCTCACTTCGTTTTTATTTAATGTATATATTTTATTTATTAAAATGTACGCAGATATTAGTGCTATTAACCGAAGGCCACGTCAGTGTAGGAGAATGTGAAGTAACGTGCATTTTCAAGTAGAATAAGTCTATAATTCTAATTATTATCATTGCTTATTTAATGTAACCCATCGCCTTTTCTCCCCAAATCACCAGTTTTAAGAATGATTAAGAAAGACAAAACAAAATATTGAGCAAAGAGTTATGAGAGGGATGAAAGTTAGATATTAAATATGTCTGTATGTGTGATGTCAGCAGTTACTAAGAACCATACAAATGATTCAACACAGTAAAATAAACTTTAAAGGTAAATGTCTCAAGAGGTGATGTCGGTAAGTGTCGTCTCTTTATTATCTACTTTTAATTATGTGAGAGATTACAAAAATACAGACAGCTTTACCGATTCTTCGGGCATACAAGCGGGGAAGGACTTTGGAAGACACGGACGTTTACTCCCTGTCCGATTTGGTATTCTAATTTCTGCACATCGGAAAGCAGGTCCCTGTCTGTACAGTACCTTGGACAACACCAGGTAGTCGGACGTGTTTGTCCGTCGATTGCTTGCGGACTACGGATTATTTAACTTCAGCACAATAAACAACTTTTTATTCAGCTTAATTAGGTTACTAACCTTCGAGAGAGAGAGAAAAAAACATACCACCCAACTGTTCAGATTTCTGGAGAATAACCAAATTGTTGCTTCATGTTTTTGGTCTGTTCTTCATAAATTTGTGTCTTTCTCGCAAGACACTAAAGATTTCAGACACTTAATAGTGACCTATATTTGAGTTTCAGACTTCATATTATTCATAAAAATGCATGCCAAAATAAAACGTTATTGGTTATTCTAGGAGTTTTTTAAGTTTATAAGAGCAACATTTCAAATCTGTGCCTATTTTAGGCATTTGTTCCCCCATCATTTTAGGCTCTGTCCAGATTTCTTGCTCTAAGGGTTGGCAGGTGTAACCAAAATGCATACAGATAAAGTCTGCCAAACAAATTGTGTAAGTATAAATGCAATTAAAACACAGCAAAGATTAATACAAGTGCTAAAGGAAGCATTATTGTGTTGACAATGTTTTGCAACGTTTCTTGCAGGAGGTTCCGCACATCAGAAGAAAGAAAAAGGAAAAAACAAATGTATTTCACAAACCACTTACCGCTACTGGCTAACGTCAGAACATCAAGCCTTGAGTTGTTTAATAGAAAATCACAAAAAACAAGCCCGGTTTTATAGGTGTCCCACGATTTCAGAAACCGCAGAAGGCAGGTAAATGATTTATCAGCAAAGTTCACGTGGGGTTTCAGTTTTACTTCAAATACATCAAACGGAAACTTATATGCTCTCTCTATTTTTAATCACCATTTAAAGTTATCTGAAAAATAATATTTTTGATTGCACTTAAGTGGTGACAACGATATCACCGAGATAACAATAAACCGCGTACAGGAAAGGAAAACACTGAAACACGCAAGAAAAGCGGTAAAAGAATGCACTGAGGAAATGGGTTTCAAGTAGCTGGTTGCTTACAATCACTAAATGTCCCCCCCCCCCCCCCCATATCAGTACCGGGACATGGACGCAGCAGCTCCTGGGTACTTACTGGAATCATACAGAAACTTCAGTTCATAACATCCCATTCCTGTAACTACATATCCATTGCGGTCATAAGCTAAACTGCATTTCAGTTCATAGCTGCATCTGTTTATTTATTTATATATGTATTGCATTTGATTAGCGGGGTAGTCCACTGGGCCAGAAGAACCCATTTTCAGTGGAGGCCCGGGGAGAAAAGCTCCACATGTAACACATACAGACAAGAAATATGTTACAGTGATATAGGATATATAAAACAACAGCTATTTGTATATGTTATATTAATCGAAAATGATATTTAAAATACAATGATTCATAAAATATCCCTTAATGTTTGCAAGTAGGGACCTTGGATACTGACTCGTTAAAAGACTTTTACCTCAGATTTCTTAAGAGAAGCAGAAAGTTAGCATGATATGTCCTAATATGATTTACAAAAAGAATCCATACCGAAAGACACACACACACACACACACACACACACACACACACACACATATATATATATATATATATATATAGATAGATAGATAGATAGATAGATATGTATATATTGACATTTGATTAACAGCAAAGCCCGACTGGGTAGAAGCCCATTTTCAGGGGAGGCCCGTGGAGAAACACTCCCAACTATTACAAAACATTTTAAGAACAATCATTTTACAATAATTAAAAATAAAACAAAAACATCTGCAGTTTAAATAATTATAACAAATTAAACATAATATAAAAACATTAGTTCAAAATCAGTACAAGGTATATGACAATCATTTAATATATAGATAAATTGTAGACAATTTCTAGAGAAATGAAAGGTAAGTTACTCTAATAGAAATTGGAATTGGAATTGGAATATAAAGTTTGAGAAAAACAGGCTTATGGCATATTTAGAGAGAAAGTCAAGGTAGAGCGTTAGATAGCAGTAAGGAAGTAAGTGAAGAAGGGAGAGTAAGGAAGTATAACGAATGAAGACATACATGTTCACATTTAGGGATATAGTTTATCCTGGATTTGAACAAGAACGTAGCCACATTTTAGCTAGGAAGTATTTCAGATTAGTTTTGAAACATGGGTGGAAGGGTATATACCTGATGGGTACAGGTAAGGAGTTCCAAGCCTTAGCAACCTTGTATGACTAAAGGAATTTTCCAGTAGATTTGCTAGGTTTATAGACAGACGTTTTTTTGTCACACAAAGACAGCTATAACTTCACAGTTGTTACACTGATGTGTGCTGCATTTGAGGTTTAGGACATAGCTGTAGAAGTTCTTGTGGTTATCTTTAGGCTATGAGGCTATCTTGACCTTGTAATTGGCTTTGTTGGGCTTAATTACTCCTCTTAATTTCCTGTTTGTTTAATTAGTGAGGTTCTATCATTATGGGAGTTGCTCTTCATAATTTTAGCCATGACTTTTTTCCTTTAGTTATAGACCCTATTAAGGTCAGGAATCCCAAAGTGTGGCTAGTTTTTAGAGTTTGTTTTGAGCTTACTTCCAGTAGGTATAGCAGCCTCTTTACAGCCATTTACATGGTTGTACAGGGTCTGTGTGACCAATTCCTAGTAGTTTGCTATGAACTTGAGGTTGAACAGGACACTGAATTTTGATAAGTTTTTGCTTAATGTGATGTAGTTTGCTGTGGAATAACTCCTAACTGTAACAGGATTTGCTGGGGTTAAGAGGTGATTTTTATTATGAAAGAGGCAGCTTTGTCGCCCAAACTCACAGGGGGGAGGGAGTGCTCTCATATACTGGTGAGTACCAGGTCTAGTATGTTTGAACCTCTGGTGGGTGTGCACACTATCTGGTCAAGGTTATTTGTGTTAATAAAGTACAGGAATTGTTGTGCCTGCGAGTATGAGGCAGGGTATGTTTCCCAGTCTATAGAGAGGTAATTAAAGTCTGTCATGAATAGGGTATTTAGTTTAATGGTGAGTGTCGCCAGTAGGTCTAGGTATGAGCTATGGGATTCTAGGGACATAGAGGTTGACTTATAGCTTGCTAAGATATGTTATATGGTGATCTGCACATGAATAATTTCCAGGGCATCATCCTGTTTAACTAACCTAGAGTTTTGCTTGTTACTAATATAGACTGAGAGACCTCCACCTTTAGTTCCTGTCTGTGCAGCTGATGGTCTAAATGTGTGGAAGACATTGAATTCTTGCACTACTAGAGTACTTTTTACATATTTAAACTATGTCTTGGTAATGACACAGATGTCTAGATTCTCTAGACTGAGGAGAGCTTGTAGGGTGTGGAGCTTCTTGTTTAGGCTCCTAACACTGAGCAGTAACACCTTTAGGTATATTTTGGTTTTATTTGCTATTTTGATATGTTTGTCAATTTGCCATTGCCTAAAAAAGGCTCTAAGGGGATGTATAAAGTTTTAGCCAATATTCAGAAGCCTTGGAGAGACAGGTGCAGACCATCCTTTGCATAGCAACATGGTTTGTTAACCACGTCCTCCCATGCTGACAAATATTGAATTCACCTGGAAATATGCCACAAACTAAGACAATTAGTGCCATCGATCATCCTTTGTTCATACTATGGCATCATCTTTGGTGAAGGTCGAATGCTGCTCAATGTAAGGCACTTACCTACCTGAGAAACATATTCAGAGAGATCAACAATGTCTCTCATCATGTAGTCCAGGGAAGTATGTCTCAGGTCATTAATGCCTGCATGGATATGATTGAATCATACTGGTACCTGTTGTGTTGTGATCCAAGTGCATGTGTAGTTTGGCAGATCCTGTCTCCAGATAAGCAACTAACCATTATCTTCTCCTTGTTCAGTCTGGTGAGAGGGGCATCTGTGTGTTGTACAGTGCATGACAAAGCCCTGGCTTATGTGTTTGCTTGCCTTATGGGCTTTCCTTTTGGGGTTTCACTGGGTGTAGATGTATATGTGGTGTTTGATGTTGCTTTTGGTGGGTGCATTAGAGATTGCTGAGGATAGGCATTGCCATTTATGGGCTTAAGAGGTCTTTGAGGTTTGGGAAGATTGCTTTTTAGTGCCTTAACATAAGTTGGTCTATGTGTTTGAAGGGCACTATGTGTGGTGTTTGTAGAGTGTGTGTGTGTGTGTGTGTGTGTGTGTGTGTGAACATGAAACAATTGCTATATTTCTCAGGATGCCCATATATACCAAGTTGGCTATGGAGAAATTTGGAAATTGCATATCTTTATAATGCGGGTCTGCATTTCACTGGGGAATGGTAAGTTGTGGACTGGGTTATACAGAGGTCTCCTTGGGTGGTCTCTGGGGTTTGGTACTAAACTAGGTTAGATTGTGCTAAGATTTGATAGTAATACTGTTTAATATGCAAACTAGCTGGTCTAAGCTTGACTCCACTCGTTGGCTTTGTTTTAACCACACTAAATTACAGGTTTCAGTTCTAAGGGTATTTTTATAGATAAAATTTACTTTCTGGGCATTTGTGTTTGTACAGGGCACTGTTCAACTTCTTGATGTAAAAACACCAAGAAAAATTGCTTGCAACTGTAATGCTACAACAAAACAACTTAAACAAACTACTTTGACAAAGGGTGGGAAAGTACTTAGGTTAGACAACAGACAATAGCAATGAAAGAGTGGACGGTGGGACTTTGGAATTCAGATTACCATAAGTGGCAGAAGCCAGAGGCACTGCCTTTTAACACCAGAGCAAGAGAAGGCATGGGAAGAAATTTCAAACTGGAGCTCTAGTTAGAATGCTAGAAACTTTTAGCTTAATGTCTCAGTGGGGGATGGGGTAGACTCACAGAACAGGGGGAAAGGCAGTAGCAAGGCAAACAGAAAGGCACTGGATTTACATCTTAATGTAATAAGTAAGTATTTACACCTCTAACAACTGATGTCATTGTTTGCTAGCAGCAAAGCATTATTCATAAGCATGAGGCAGTTACTAAACTGCCTCAGGGTACCAAGAACAAGCAAGCTGACCACAGAAGGTGCTAGAGTAGACTGAAACCCATGATACAAGGACAGGAAAATGGCTCTGTAACATCAGGTTAAAAGATACAACCATTACAATAACTGCGGAGGCTGACCACTCATTTAGTAATGCTAGGCAATCTAGAGCTGCAGCCAATTAAGTAATCAAACTAGTGCTGACAACTATAACAAACAATCTGTATCAAAAATAGCACAAAACCAGTGACTCGAGCTAGTTAAACAATCAGTAATTCAGCTAGCATTAATAGCACAAAGACAGCTATAACTTCAATTAAATAGTCAGTGGAACTGACGCTACAACACAGGCTTCCAGTGAATAATCTAGTCAGATAGCCAAAAGAAATACAGCATAGGCATACACATAGCAACAGCATAGTGATGTGAAACATACATGGCAAACAGAGTAAACTAGGCAACAAATTCTGCAATAGTATGAACAATACATATCAATAGCAATACTTATAATAATAGAAATGTAAGGTAGCATGAAGCCACTTGGGGTGGTGCATGAACATTGTGTTATGGCAAAAAAAAAAAAAAAAGCCTGAATATATTTCCTGGGATTCAGAAACATCTACACATGTCAGGACTGCTACCATTGCTCCCCCATGATCAGATAGTACATCCAAATATAGCAGCATTTGCTTCATATGTATGCATGCTCCCAACATGTATCTTTGGCTGTCCCCCTGATGGCTGCAATGAGTGACATCTAAGAGACCACCTCTCCTGCATCTGGGGGTACTTCCCTGGCTGGGAGCACCACTGTTCTCTGGTGGCATCGCTAGAGGATAGAATTTTGTCACATACAGGGAGCTGGTGAAGGTGATGGGAGATATGTTAGACTGTTGGCTAAAAGCCTACATTAGCCACCTAGAAAGGTTGTTCTTGTGATTAGTGGAGCCACATCACTGCCTGCCACTGGCATACCCCACCTCAGGCAGGGCCCAGTGGGAAGGGAGGCCTGAGTGTTGTCTGACTTCTTCATGGTTATCATACAGGCAGTGCAAGACAGAAGGCTGTACCCACTCTAACCTTCACCTCAGCATTACCCTACCTTGTATGCCAGTGACCTCCTATATTTGTTGTCTAACTCACCCCATCACCAATGTCCTCCCTTTGTTTCTGCATCTCTGAATCCAGCTGTCTTCCCTTACTCTGAGTGTGTCAGCACCTCCTATCAGCTTTTGTCAATGTTACATATTTGTGCTTTGGCCCCTGCTACTGACCCTCAGCCTCTTACCATATTTTCATCTTCCCTTACATCCTTCTCCAGCTTTACTTCTTCCAAATAAATAAATGAATGGTTAAGTATCCCACAAAAGTTGTACCTTTCTTCCCTCTCCCCACTCCCATCTGTACCTTCCCTGTATCCCTTGTGGATTTTTCTCTGCTTGCTGTCCCTTCCTCTTATGTCCTATAGGGTCCACTTCAAAATACTAACTTTCAAAATACCTAAACTCAAAATACTGAGACCAAAATCTCTAAAGCTGAAAATACTGAAAACTCAAAATACTGAAAATGCACAGGATACCAATACTTATTATATTCCATCACAAGTACATACTGAAACAAATAAAACACAAACCATATTGCTCTTCTCCAAGTATAAGCAGGGGCAAGCCCCCCTGCACTCCCCTGTGGGGGGCTGCATCCCCCACACTCCCTGCTACTTAAATATATCAACTCCAAGATTGCACTTTAGTGTAGTGAAGTGCAATCTCGGAGTTGATATATTTAAGTAGCAGACTCCAAGATTGCACTTTAGTGTAGTGAAGTGCAATCTCGGAGCTGATATATTTAAGTAGCAGGGGGTGTGGGGGGCATAGCCCCACACATGGAGAGTGCAGGGGGGCTTACCCCCTGCCTATACTTGTAGAAGAGTAATATACTTCTCTATCTAGTTCTGCTGCAATATAGTTGTGTTGCTGTACTGTGTTTTTTTTTTTCGATATTTTGAGTTTCAGTATTTTGAGTTTTCAGTATTTTGAGCTTTAGATATTTTGGTTTCAGTATTTTGAGTTTAGGTATTTTGAAAGCCAGTATTTTGAAGTGGACCCATCCTATAGACTAATTTCCACCCAATTTTTATGGCAACAATAAATTTAATTATTGCAGTTGTCTCTTTAAATTTGCATACTTGTTTTCCCATATTCCCACATGTTAACCCATATGATCACACTGAAGCATGTGCTTAATGGTTGCTCATCATAGTTCCTTGTTACAATTCTAGTTTTAGTACAGAGTTTTCCTCTTTCTCCACAGGACCTGTTCCTAGCATTAGTGGGTTTGCTAATTAGCAGTGAACTAAGCAATATATTTTCCGTTTCTTAACTGATAATGTGCCTTTTGCTGCAGAGCTCTATAAGCTGTACTTGCATGAGACACTCTGGTCACTCTAGGCATGTTTATGAATCTCAGATTATGTTCTTAGTAGTGCATCATGGTGCAAGGGGAGGTGCTTAGTATCAAGGCAAAGTTTCTGGTGCTGAGTTTTTACAACACCTGTCAGCAATAGTTCAGCTGCACCAAGGTTGTACATTCACATAGCAGATCTAATAATACAGATGGTAAACTGACAAGCAGTATGCTAACAGGTCATAATTTGTAAGCTGGAACAAAGATGATCAGAAAGCCAGTAATCCACAGTAGGTCATAATTTGTAGAATGGCTTGCAGCATAAACTATAAGAAAATGCAATATATCCATCCCTATTTCCAAAACAAACATCCTGCATGTACTTGTGTATAACAGAGACTGAATGTGCATATCTTGGCAATAGTATTATATAAAGATACATAGATGAAGACAGATGCACGGGTTAGTAGGTATATTGCCAAACCATCTGACTTGAATATTTAAGCTGCTGCTATCGTAACAAAATAAGAGAAAGAGAGAGCTCTGGGTATTATTTTGAAAGTGTTTTTCTAATCATTGTGATGTTGATTGTTAGCTGACTTTTTAGCCTATCACATGGTTTATTTGATGTATATATTGTGGGTCTGTGTGTTTTAAACATTTCTAGAAAAAGTACAAGTGATTTTAAGGGATGAAGGCACTAAAATAAAATACCTTTTCAATGTTCAGGGACATTGCTCATCCATGTGCATTTTTTGGTTTTTAGTTTATTTGTGATACATTTGTGAAGTTTTAGTATTTACTTTTCTATATTGGTTACATAGTCATTGTTAACATGTTGTCACTGGAGTTGTTTACAGCATTGGGAGAAGTTGGTGACATAACATCACAACAGTTTGGAAATTTAAGTGTTGTTGAACCAATTGACTCGCTTGATAATAGATCTTAATGAAAAACAAGGAACAAAATCACAAGATGTGCTCAGAGATCTATCTTTGTAGGGAAGTTATACTTCCTCTGTATTCAAAACAGATGGTATGAACATCAGCAACACCCAGAAAGCCATGTTTCCATCTTTGGACAAATGGTTAGCAAGCCTGGAACTGTTGGGTGAGTTAACTAATTGTACTAAGACTTCTTGTGGCATGTTATTCTTCCATCAAAAGTCGTTATAAAATAAACTGCTCAAACATAAAAGTCTACAACTAGACGATTCATCCATACATTGTGGTATACTATTGGGAGAATAATTATGACCTTCATTTCAGTTTTACCAACATATAGGGTTTTATGCTAGATTTCTGGATTATATTTACAGAACCGTAGCAGGCTCCATACATCTCAACTGTACTGATTTTCACAGAATGTCCACATTTTTTCCTCACATCTTGGTCTATTTCTCATAAAATTTGTGGTTTACAGGCAAATCACTGAGGATTGCAGTCATTAAATAATGACACACATTTGAGTTTCAGACTTTAAATCCTTAATAAAATGCATGTCAACACAAAATCTGTTATTCTAGCAACTTGTATATAACAGCAATATTTAAAATAAATCTGCCCTTATTTTTGGGCCTTTGTCCACCATTATTTTAGGATTTGTACAGATTTCTTGTAGAAAGGGGTTGAAAGGTATGCCTAACTCATCTAGTGCCTGGTACCCCACCCCACCCAAAAAAGGCCCACTCCCCTAGTCTGGCACTATAAGCGAAATTCCCACCCCATCACAGTAAAAAAAAATATATATATGTATTCTAATTAACAGGTTACTACAGCTTTACTACACACAAATCACTGAAGCTCTGATATGCTGGGCCTGATAAAGAAATAAGAATGCAGGAACTACACTTCCCAATTATGCAGCATAACACCTTGTGCCTGCATTGACTGTCTCCTTCGCCCCAGCCTTGTTATGTTTCTGATATTTTCAACCTGTGGAACTGAAGAAATGATGAGTTAATGGTCCTACTCACTTATTTGGAATGAATTACTGTATTTTTTAAGGCTTACCAATGCAATAGATGACAAGACAATTCATTTTCTGGATGTCAGTGTTTATAAATATCTTATACAGAACTATAACAAATCTATAAATTATGGAAAACCTGTGATTTCAAATGCATACATTCATTATACCAGTTGCCATCCTTATGAGCAAAACGTTTCTATTGTAAAAGGTTAGTAGTTTGCTTGTCACTCAATATATTAGATCAATGACTATTTATTAAGGAAAGCCAGGAAATGATAACAAAGTATGGACGTACAGGTAACAGAAGCAAAGGAATACAGACCTATGCCGATTTGGGGAGATAAGGATTTCCAGCTAAATTTTAACAACTCTTATAAAACTGATAAAACACAATTGATTGTTATACCTTTTACAGCAGATTCTGACATTTTGGAAATAATGGATAGGAACTGGAATGTAGTCTTTGACTCAGAAACAAAGATGAAACTAATGAGCAAAGCACAGTTAATTTTCAGCAAAAATAAAAACTTAAAAGAGATCCTTGAAATAGATAAAGAAAGGACAGAAAGGAAGCATAATGCACACATGCAAAAATGTGATGTGTAAATGGAGTACTTTTATTAGTCCATATGAGGTAGTACATGCTTATCCCAGAACAATCTCTTGCGGTGGCAGATTTGAATGCAATAACAAGTAAGCTGTTTATCTTGCCACATGTCTGTCTTGTGTGGCTTTCTATGTAGGAAAAGACAGAAAGAAAACTAAAAAAAGTAATTCAGTAGCATATATATGATCTAAAAGGAAAGATAGTCATAAAACAGTTTATAAATCTACCAGGAATAAATGATAGAGTAGTAATAAGTGACGTCATACAGTTAATGTTTGCAAGGTTATGCGTCTTTATATGAATCTGGTTATGTGATGATATATTTGTATGTCAGCTATATTAATTATGTTAATGTCAAGATACAACAACAGAATGAGTGGTTATACTATTGAAATTAGAGCTTTTTTACCTGTTTCCCTTTGTCCACACTGCATCAGAATTTAATGTGTATTACTGATGTATTTTAAGCAAATTAGGATGTTATAATGCTAAGATCAGCTTATATGTTTTTGTTAATTTATTTCCTTTCTTTGAATTTTTATCAAGGAGCAGGAATACATGCAACAACAGGGAATAGGGAGCAGGTTGACCTAAACTGAGTTAAATATTTTATTTATTTTTTCCTCTCTGTGATCACAGGTAGTTTCTTTCAGTTTTAACTGACACTCAGAATGGTGCTATATTCCAGAGAATGTTAACAAGGTGATGCTTTTGCTTTCTTAACAATGCTTTTGATGTGCATAGTTTAATTTAATTCCAGAGATTTATAGAATATCTATTTAATTCACTCTGGACAAAACTACTAGATAAGTTGGAATCCTCACTATATTTGTTGACTAAAACCAATAATCACTCTTCTCTGTTCTCAGAGATTTATGGATTTGAAGAAATGTAAATAAAAAAACAAGTAATCTCCATGGTATCCCCGAAGTCTCAAAACAACCCACTAAACAAGTATAGTGGGTCCAAAAAAAAAACAGTGTAAGAAACTTCTGTGTGTGGAAGGTTTTCAGTATATATATATATATATATATATATATATATATATATATATATATATATATATATATATATATATATATATATATATATTATGAAAATAGAATATGATTTTTATAATTGATTTTTTTACATGCAAAGTGTATATGTATATATTTATATATATTTTTTGATTGCCAAATGGACTAAGGTTGATTTATTTCCAGCCATGTAGTATATTGTCTTGGATAAAATCACAGACTTAATAATCTACTTAATAATCTGGTTAAATAAGGGGTACCACATCATTATACATTTTATTTAAAGTACAGAATTCATTTTATGCTCAATTTCTGATAGACTTGGTTAGCTACAATCACCTGCATTAGAAGCTGAAGTTAAGTGCAAACTTGCAGTACTGTATTTTAGTCTTCTGTTAAGTGCAAACTTGCAGTTTTAAAAGTTCAAAAGTCTGATACCTAATTGTTTCACTGAATAGTGTGCTGTGTGTCTCTCTGCTGTAAGAGGGGGTGGTGGTCTTCTCACTTCCTTGTTATCTGATATTTAACTGTTAGCCTAGAGGGTTTCCTCTGTACTTTTAAGTGCTAGCCACAAAGTTTGAGAATTCATTTTATGCTCAATTTCTGAGAAACTTGGTTGGCTACAATCACCTGCATTAGAAGCTGAAGTTAAGTGCAAACTTGCAGTACTGTATTTTAGTCTTCTGTTAAGTGCAAACTTGCAGTTTTAAAAGTAATGTATTTTATTTTTTCTGATACCTAATTGTTTCACTGAATAGTGTACTGTGTGTCTCTCTGCAGTTAGTTCCCCACCCACTCTCCCTGCTCTTGTCTTGATGTTAGTGTTGGTGGCTCTGGAATTGCCCGCCCCTCCTGTAAATCTGTATTTGAACACTCCTCCTGGGGCCATCTCATTTGCTCACTTAACCGAGTACAGTGAGATCATATTCTGAGTACAGTGTTCACTCTACTTAATACAGAGAGAAGATTTGAGAAGGCCAACCCACTTAGGTTCTTTGTTCCTCTCTCCTTGCACTTTACTAACAAAAAACAATTGCACTTTATTCATCTGCTTTTACTGTATTTGTGTTTCCTCCTACTTTATTTTGCTTTTGTTTCTTCTTAAAAGTACTCAGTTTTATTTATTCTGCTGCATTTATTACTGCTTGGTAGCAACCTGATTAAATTATAACTGTTAAGTCTTTTGGTTTAAGCACTTGGGCTTCATACCAGTTGTTTTACATTAAGAAGGTTTGTGGTCTTCACTGTTGTGGCAGGACAGGTAACTTACATCCTTCTAAGCTGGGAATTGCTGATTGAAGGCTCAGTGTCTGCTATTCTACAAGTGTATTAGTTCTGGTTTAAGCACTTGGGCTTCAGACCAGTTATTCTACATTAAGAAGGTTTGTGGTCTGCATTCTTGTGGGATGAGAGGCTGGATTCTGCCCTTCTGAGCTGGGAATTTCTGGTCACAGGCTTATTGTGCCTGCTTATTTGAACTGTTTCTTTCTGAAATTGGTGCGCCTTGTTGCTGTAGATTAGACCAGATTCAGGTCTGCTGAATCTAGCTTTGTTCGTATAACTTGAACACTGATCCAGGCCATCTTTTTTTGGAGAAGGTTCCCCTGCACCCTAGTGGCAGGAATGTGCAGTTAGAACTTATCTGATTGAAGACTGCTGGAACAGGGCTCAGTTTTGAGCTTTTTTCTGTTACTTGGGTAACTTGTTTATATCAGTTTGTTCATTTTCTATTGATATATATATATATATATATATATATATATATATATATATATATATATATATATTTGCACTTTATTCATCTGCTTTTACTGTATTTGTGATTCTTCCTATTTTATTACTAGGGGCATTGACTACAACTCTGATCTGAGACATATAACAATAAGTATCCTTTTCTGTGCACTTCAAGTATTTTTTTGATTGTATCTACTTTATTTTCTGGAAAAAAAAAACAAAAAAAAATATACATGTTTCTCACCTTTCTAAGCTAGTATAGTCCAGTTTTCAGGTTAGTGCTGAATTCAGGGTTGTGTTACAAATCTCCGTGTTTGCCCATATCTTACATGGAAAGAAGGAAGTTTCTCTGTTCACCTGTGAGAGAGAGGAGCTTTGAACAGACTATCTGTCCCTGGAGGAGTGGTTTCAACCCAGAAATTAGTAGTTTATTGGCCTTTTTGGGCTAATTTCTATCTCTTTTATTTCCCTGCTATAAAAACCACATTTGCCTGGTTTTGCGCACCGGGCTGCGCCGGTTAACTAGGGTACAACTATTCCCAGCTCCATAAAGTCTCCTCTTCAAATTTTCCCTTGGAACTAGACAAACTTTCAACTTAAGCACTCAAGCCATTCATTTCTCAGCCCGGCACTTGCTCAAAACTCATAGCAAGCACTTATAAACCCTAGCACTAGACCCCCCTATATTGTACAGAAGGACAAGGCTCTCTATTTGACCTTACCAGCCTATAAGTAAAACAGTTCACTGTACCTATCCAGGCATGTCCAAAGGGCAGTTTCAGGTGTACTCTCCAGTCTAGCTGGTGAATCTGGGCATTTTGAGGCAATGTTACAATTGCCTCATGTACACAGACAACCCTCTCCTCCTACCACCAAACACTAATACATGCGAGAGATGCAATTATACAGCCAAATTGGAGGCTAAGCTCTCTCAACCCAAGACTGGATCAGACGGTCAGGAAGAGAAGCAAAATACTTGCATCACACCACCAGTCTCACACAGACCCATTAAACCAGCACCAGCAAAAAACACACATAAATACATGAAAACATACTCGGAGGCTCTAAATATAAATCTTCAAAAGCAACAGAAACCTCCAAAGCAGACATCCAAGCAACCTCCACCCCCCAATACAAACCATGAAACACATACTTCACAAAACCAGTGTGCCATGCAATCACAGCCCTTAAGGGAAAATAACATACCCAACATACTAGTAATAGGTGACTCTATAGTCAGGCACACTGACGTCCCATTCACTAGGCTGAATAAGGAGAAGGTTACTGTTAGCTGCCTGTCGGGTGACAGGATCCACCATGTAACACAAGCACTCAGGTCACTCCAGAACAAGTACAAATATGACTCTGTCATTGTCCATGTTGGTGTGAATGACCTGAGCCATACCTCCCTGGACTACATGAAAAGAGACATGGAAGAGCTCTCTGATCATGTAGCCCAGGCCGGTATGACCCTGACTCTGAATAGCATCTTTCCCTCACCAGGAATTATATCATGGTATAAAGAAAAAAATATCAATTTCAACAATTGGCTATGTTTCTGGTGTCATTCAAAGGGGATCCAGTGTCTGTCTGCCTGGGATGACATGCTCGACAAGCCACGCTGCTTCTCTAGAGATGGCTTGCACCTGTCACCCTTAGGCTTTCAAATACTGGCCAAGGCTCTTGCCTCCCCCATAGTACCTTTTTTATGCAAAGCTCAAAAGACAAACCCACTGCAGTAAATAGCACAAGTAACAAAAAACTGAGGTTAATGCTACTCAATGCCAGTAGTCTAAACCTCAAAATGCATGTACTCAAGGCACTCCTCAGTATGGAGAAAATCGATATATGTGTAGTAATAGAAACCTGGTTTAAGGCTCAAGAGAGCACCCCAGCACTACCAGGCTACAACTCATACCATACATTTTGGCCACAGAACCCAGACCGAAATACAAAAGGCAGGGGCATATCCATATTCATCAAGGATACCCCCACCTCCAGGTTAGTGGCACAGCACAATGCTTCAGACATCATCCACATGCAACTAACAAAGGGCAAAACTGCAATTCAAATTGTAGCTTGCTACAGATCACCCACCATGTCCCAGGACCCCCATTCCACATTTCTGGAAACACTGGGAAACATAAAGGTCCTACAAAACACCCTAATATTGGGTGATTTCAATTACCCAAACATTAACTGTGAGAACTACTCAAGTACTAACTCCCTTGCCCAACATTTCCTAGAATTTATAAGCTCAAATGCCCTGGATCAAATGGTCAACACTCCCACCAGAGGTGACAACATATTGGACCTGGTCATCACTAACATGGGCAACCGGTGTTCCACACCAGAGGTCAACCCCTCGCTGGTTAGATCTGACCATAAACAAATCACTCTGGATATCCACATTCTGTCCCCCACCCCCGGACAAGGAAACCACCATGAAAAACTTTTCAAAAGCAAACTTCACATTACTTAAGACCAAGGTGGAAAGTTTCAAAGCCCCCATGCTAAAGGATAATGCTGTCCAAGCTGCAAAATCCTTTATTTATGCATTCTACGGGCACCTACAAGAATGCATGGATCATGCTATCCCAAGCAAAACCAAGACTCACTCCTCAAAGAAAAGGAAACCAGTCTGGTGGACCCTTGCCATAAACAAGCTATACAATAGAAGGAGGAAACTTGTACAGAAAAGAGTAAAATCCCAAGAAGGGAAGACATCCCTGATCAGTATCAGCAAGAAACTACGATCCCTCATAAAATCATCCAAGGCGAGCTTCGATAGAAAAATTGCCAAGAACTCCAAAGATAACCACAAGGCATTCTTTAGCTATGTCAATAATCTAAGTGGCAATGCTCAGATCTGATTGGAGTTAGTGCAGAATGGCACAAAATACACGGAACCAACTGATATCGCCAACATCCTGGCAGACAGGTTCAGTGCAAACTTCATCGCCCTCTCACCCCCAAAAGGGCCCATAACCATACCAGAAGAATGTGGAGCCCTTGAAATCACAGACACTCAGGTTAAAACAGCCCTCTCCAAAGCCAACAACACAGCATCAATGGGACTGGACAGTGTCCCAGGCTGCATCCTACATGAGCTCAAAGATGAACTAACCCCTCACCTAAACACACTGTTCAAACTCAGCCTCTCCACAGACTACATACCCATAGAGTGGCGCACAGCAACGATTATTCTGCTCCACAAAGTTGGAGCCACAACAGACCCTGGGAACTATCACCCTATAAACCTGACTAGTGTGGTTTGCAAGGCTATGGAGCGCATAATCATGGAACTCATTAACAGAGACATTGGGAACCTCCAAACACTGGAACCTACCCAGTTTGGCTTTGTTACGGGCAGTTCATGCCTCCTAAACTTGGTGGACTTCTTTGAGACAGTTAACAAAGCTATACAGGAGGGAAAGGTGGTACACACAGCCTACCTAGACCTTGCAAAGGCCTTTGACACCATTCCCCATTCTGGTATTATAGACAAACTCACCAGCCTGAACATAAACCCCTATGTCACAAGATGGGTTGCCAATGACTCACGGACAGAACCCACATGGTGAGAGTTGCAGGAGCTAGGTCTGACTCTAAACCAGTTACAAGTGGCGTTCCCCAGGATTCAGTCCTAGGACCCCTCCTGTTCAGCATATACTTCTCAGAGGTACAGGCAAGCACAGGAGGACTATGGCTGACCATGTTCACAGACAACTGCAAACTAGGGGCTATAATTGACTCTCCGACTGACACAGACATTCTTCAAAAGGGTCTCACTGAGACGGATACCTGGTGTCAAAATCATGGCCTCAAGCTAAATGTCAAAAAGTGCATAGTCATCTCCTTTGGAAAAAACAAAGTACCCACAAACTACCACATAGGTGGTAGTCCCCTAAATACAGAAGACGTAATAAGGGATCTGGGGACCCAAGTAGATAGTAATCTCTCCTTTGATAATCACATTGCTAAAGTGGTTAGAAAATCCTTCTATGTGGCCCACCTAATCACAAAAGACTTTGCATCCAGATCAAAAGAGGTCATTGTGCCCCTCTACTCATCACACATCAGAACCATCACAGAGTACAATGCCCCATTTGGGATGTACCTTACAAGACACCTGCAACAGCTGGAAAGACCACAGAAGTACCTCACCAAGAGGATCACTGGCCTCAAACAGATGCCCTAAGCAGCTCGACTGAAGAAACTCCAGCTGTACTTGGTTGCATACCGCCTACTCTAAGGTGATCTCTGCCTGACTTACAAGGCCATGTCCAACCCAGAATTGATGGACATGCTCCACCTAAAGAAAGCCATATTCCCTGGAGCCACTTGCTCTAGGGATCTAAACCTCACCACAACAATAAATAGGACATGCTGGAGGGATAGATTCCTGTCCCAGAGACTTCCCATGTTTTGGAACAAGATTCCAATCTACATTAGGCAGAGCTCCTTGCTAACACTCTTCAAGAGAAACCTTGATGAGTGGATGGGAAACAGAAAGTTTACTCCGGGGATCACTTCAGTGACTCTGCTGGACAGAGGCACAGGGAAGTAATCTAAAGGGGCAGCGAAAGCCAACACATTCTGGCTAGGCTTATAAATGCCTTTGGGCAGATAGCCTAGAACCTACCTATGAACTTATAAGGGTTATATTATTATGACAGCTACTAAGTAGGGTAGGGCCAGCTTGAATGTCACACTGATGGGGGAAGGGATGTGAATTTAACATGTGTACCAATAACACTTTGTTTTACAGCACAATAAACCACTCCCTTGCCTGATAAAAAGTATATATATATATATATATATATATATATATATATATATATATATATATACATATATAAGGTTTATATCATGAAATCGAACTTCCAAAATGTCGAACACCATAAGTTTGAACTTGGAAGATTGAATTCGGATAACATCAAAACTTCAAAACAGCGAATTTTTTCCCATGGGAATAAATTTGCTGTTCCAAAAACTACACACATAACACAATCACACCAAACACCTTCATAACCTACACTAAACCTAACATACACCACTATCCATGCACTATCCTTAACCCGGCCCTAACCCTAAAGTCTGTCACTACCACACACTTACCTGGCCCACACCCTAAGCCTAAAGTCCGTCACTATCTCACACTTACCTGACCTGCGCCCTAACCCTAAAGTCCATCACTATCGCACACTTACCTGACCCATGCCCAAACCCTAAAATCTGTCACTATTGCACACTTACCTGACCCGCGTCCTAACCCTAAAGTCCGTCACTACCCATTTGTACACTTACCTTGAACCGGTCCGAAAATGCTGAAGCCGCAGAAACAGCCAACTGAATTCTTTCCCTGGGAAGGAATTCGGGTTTCTGTGGCTTCGACATTCTCAACTTTCGAACTACCAAGTTCGTCCTTCTGATATTCGGCATTCTTAATGTTCGATTTTGTGATAGGAACCCTATATATATATATATATCTATAGTTAGAAACCTTGTGAGGAAACTATTACTCTATTTTTTGTTTTACTTGGATCGTTTGTCTGTGTACTCAATAAAGGATTTTCGACTGGAAACAGACTGCCTGCCTTGCTTGGATTACTTTCAAATACTTAGTAATTCTGTACAATTATATACTTTTTATATATTTTTTTACTTTAGACAAGTTTAAGTTCGCTACTTCTACTGCTATTGTCTGATCTGATTAATATACAGTGATTAACTAGTGATATGTTGTGTCTTTCGGCTTTTCCCGGTTAAGAGTCGCCACAGTGGAACTCCGGTCCGCTAATGATTGGCAGTAGATTTTTACGTGCTGAGTTGCCGGCCCTGATGAACAGCCTTCAACGAGGGTATGCCCATTCACACATGTCTCCACACAGAAGACGCTCTAGCTGAGAATCGAACAGGACAATGCCTTTCTGTGAGGCAACAATGCTACTGCAGCACCACCACCGCAGCCTGATTAACTAGTGATGTATGGACTGAAAATCTTCCACTCAGAGAAGTTTCTCATACTGTTCTGAAGAAATGTAAATACTGCCTCATGGCTGAATCCTTCATGGTAGCTGCCTTTCAACTTATATTGTGCCTTTGCAAGAGATCACCAACAATGCTAAATCTAAATGAGGCATGGACATGCAGCTGTGCTTGCTAATCTCCTTATGCAAGACACATGATCACAGTGCCATGTTAATGTCTTGCTGATGTGTCTGAGTGGCCTCAACATTTAAAGTATCATTATGTTACAGATGAAGAGAAACATCTTGCTGTGTCATGTTTGTGTGGAATTTACAAAGTCCAACATCACCTTGTTGATTTCACGGGGCGAGGATGACAATCTTAATTTAAAAACTATGAAGACCCGAAGGTGACAGTAATTAGTAAATGTATGCATGTAGCAAAGTTTCCAGCATTCATTTGGGTAGTTGTTCACCTCAAAAACAAAACAAATAACGAATGTTAATTTTTAATGCACTACTCTATACTTGGTCAAATGTAAAGTGAGCAAGGATTAAGCTCATTGAGTTCAACTCTGTAAAGTTTAACTTTTGCTTTTTGTTTCCTGTGCTGGTGTTGTTTCTATTTGCATGCCGCCAGTGATTCTGTTTGCATGTGCTTTTATTTTTCTTCACAGTTATGTGGTTGTAGAGGTAATCTATCTCTCTGTCTGTCTATCTATCTAGCTATACTTATGTACGTAGGTACGTACGTGTGTGTGTGTGTGTATGTGTGTGTGTGTGTGTGTGTGTGTGTGTGTGTGTGTGTGTGTGTGTGTGTGTATGTATATATGGGTCTACTATAGGAGATCGAAATATCGAAAGTACACTATTTCAAAATCCAGTAGTAGATGCCCGCTAATGCAAAAGTGCACTTCACCGAAAGTGCACTTTCGTGAACACCACTAGAATGAACAGGCAATTTCCTCCACTGTGGTGCAGTAGTCATGGACCTTACGGTTAGGGTTTAGGTCAAAGATAGTGGATAGCCCTAGTAGGTATCCACTATCCTTAACCCAAGCCCTAACTCTAAGGTCTGTGACTACCACACCACAGTGGAGAACATAGGTCCGTGACTACTGCACCGTAGAGGACATACAATTTCCTCCACTGTGGTGCGGTAGTCATGGACCTTAGGGTTAGGGCTTGGGTTATGGATAGTGGATAGCCGTACTAGCTATCCACTATCTTTAACCCAAGCCCTAACCCTAAGGTCCGTAACCATTCGCTCAAGTGGTGTTCGCGAAAGTGCACTTTTGGTGAAGTGCACTTTTGCGTTAGTGGGCATCTACTACTGGATATCGAAATAGTGTAATTTTGATCTCCGATAGTAGACCCATATATATATATATATATATATATATATATATATATATATAGGTCCACTGAATTATGTTGATACACCTCAATGTTGATGGACGATTGATCGACCACAGAAGATCGACATACATAGGTAGTTGACAGATGTGATAGATCGACAATTCACTAGTGGGGGAATATTCCCTTTCCATAGGGATTTGTGGCCTTGGAGTTAGTATACACAATTAGCAGGGGGTATGGGGGTACAAGGGGGGTTGCCCTCCTGCAAAAAGATGTGTTTTTTTTTTTTTTTTGGTTGCATGCAGTGAGGACTTTACTCACACATGCTCAGCTAACAATCAGCATTTCCATTGTTTGCCTTTTTGGTCAATGTTCTTGCCAAAGACATTGTGGAATGCTGATATAATTCAGCAATACCACACACACACACACACACATATATATATATATATATATATATATCTACAGTAGCAACCATCAAATGGCTGCTATGCTGATGTTGCTAACATTAACACATGTAGACAAAAAACTTTAATATACTACTACACATGCTCTGTGACTTATCCTTGGAACATGCAATTAATAAAACAATGTTTTTACAGGGGGGATAGCTTCCTTGTGGCCTCCATCTCCCCCCTGCTAATTATTTATTCCAACTTTGAGATTATACAATCCCTAGGGAAAGGGCATATTCCCTAACCCAAGGGAGTGTCCATTCTCACATAATTGTTGACCATCTTTCCCTCGGCAACAATACCCTAAGTACCCATGAAGTGCTAAGGGACTTGGGTTTACAAGCTGACCCCAACCTTAACTTCGACCACCATGTGTCTACTGTAGTAAGGATGGCTTTCTACATAGCACTGTGACAAAGGGAGATACTGCCAACATAGCTATCTGGAATTTTGTAAATAATTATATGTTATTGGTGAACATAGACATGATTTATATAAGATGCTTATGTTACAAATATATTAGAAGTGTATGTCATGTGCATGTCAGACTGCTCTGTACAGGTGTTTGTGCTGAGAAGATATTTTGTAGAGTGCTTGGGCTTGAAATATATCCACAGAGTGACCTGCTGGAATGTACATGCACTATTGTAACTGTTTAAATGTATATGTTAACAGAGGAAACTGGAGGGTTGACTTCAGTCCAGCAAACTTCAGACAAATAGCTAAAATTAAATTACTTTATGGCAGCAAGAGATGCAAAGTCTGTATTAGGGAGCTTTCAGTATTGTCTTTATGGTGAAATAAATGCTAGTCTTTAAATGTGGAGGAATCTAATTGTTTTTTGACTTCCAGCATCTGCCAAAAATCTGAAGTCTATGTATTGTCACAGGTAGACACTAAATACTGGCAGCTCCCTGCAGTGGGGGGTTCACCTGGGATAGAGTCAGATGACAAGACATTATGTCATTCTGCAAGCTATACCAGCAGTAATATTTGAGACATTAATTTGAGAGGTCTCTTAGAGAGACAAGTCATTCTGTATTCGGTCTTGGACCTGACAAGATCCATTCACCACATCTGCCTTGCTCCAATTAAGTAAGTTAACTAGGATATAGTAATCCTATCCACGGTGGTGGTGCTGCGGTAGCATTGTCGCCTCACAGTAAGACATTGCCCTGTTCGATTCTCACCTAAAGCGTCTTCTGTGTGGAGACATGCATGAATGGGCGTACCTTCGTTGAAGGTTGTGCGTCAGGGCTGGCAACTCGGCACGTAAAAATCTACTGTCAATCATTAGCAGACCAGAGTTCCTCTGTGGCGACCCCTAACTGGGAAAAACCGAAAGACACAGCACAGCAACTAGGATATAGTAATGCTCTTAGATACAGTCAGGAATATAGTGAAGCTAAGTTTAGATATTTTTGTTTATTTGAGAATGTCCTGCAATGTTGTTTTAAATATTTCCTGTGGTTTTGAACTCTGATGTCACTGTGGATATATATTTAGTATTTTCTTGTTGTTTTATTGTTTATTATTAAATATATTTAAACCTTTCACTGTGGCTGATAGTTTGTGTAGACCACTTCTAATAGCCTTGCTCTTGGTCAAACTACCATTTGTATTAATATTAATATTACACAGTAAGATTGGACACCCTTTGTTAAGGGCCTTAAAATATCCAATAAGGAGTTGACTGGTGGCAGTGGTAACTACCTCCTTATAGTCTGGCAGAAGGGGCCATAGTTAGTAAACCTGTTACAACCTCTCCTAGGTGTCTGTGTGTGTAAATCAAACCTCAAAGAGTGCGTGTGTGTGTGTGTGTGTGTGTGTGTGTGTGTGTGTGTGTGTGTGTGTGTGTGTGTGTGTGTGTGTGTGTGTGTGTGTCAGCTACTTGGGCAGGGATAAAAAGCACTGGTCGGACAGAGAAGGTGCTGGTAGGTCTTGGCTACATCACTCAGCTGAGATCTCAACTCTATAGCTGTACCACTGGGGAGTCTTATTGGGGATCTGGAGAAAGAGGGAGAAACCAGCCCTGGACTGAGTGTGGTCTCTGTGAGCTCTTAAGGGAAATTGCACTTAATGCAGAGAGCTGCATCTAGAAATACTTTGCATGTACCTGTTATCCAACAAGTGTCTGTCCCCCATTGTTGCCAGTGGTGAGGATTGAGGCTCCTTGATTACTGGTCCAGTGGTTGGTCATCACAAGCAAACTTGATTAATTAAGGCTGTGTCTGGAGAACAAAAGAGGTTATAACCCCTCTCTACTTGGCACTAACTGGGCCCATAATTGATTATAATGCCCCATTAGGCATGTACCGCACAAAGAATCTGCAGCAATTGGAAAGACCTCAGAGTTTTCTAACAAAGAAGATCAAGGGACTCCAGCACATGCTGTACACAGATCGACTAAAGTCCCTGTCACTTTACTATGTATCATATAGACTTCTTAGGGAAGACTTATGCCTGGCTTTCAGAACAATCTCAGACCCAAACATAATGGACTTGCTGCATATCTGTAAATCAAATAGGACTAGGGCCACCCATTCCAGGAAGCCAAATATGGCCTACAACTTAAATAGGACATGATGGAAGGACAGATTTATCTCCCAGTGACTTCTGCATCTTTGGAATAGGCTACCTATTCATGTGAAACAGAGTACCTCTATGACACTGTTCAAAAGGAACCTGGACAAGTGGATAGTACACTGTAAATTCTTACCAGGAATAGTGCCCACAATCCTCCTGGACATGGGCAGTCATTACTAAATGCAATCTTGGGTATTAACTACATTGGGATGAGATGGCTAGACTTGAAATGACTTCTGGGTTGATAGCCTAGTAATGTCCTATGATCCTATGATCAAAACAACTCTATTTCCCTCACTAAACCAAGCATTTGGTTACCTAGCTTCTAAAGAAAAAAGCAGGACATACTGATAAAATATAAAGTAAGTGTGTGTGTGTGTGTGTGTGTGTGTGTGTGTGTGTGTGTGTGTGTGTGTGTGTGGAGTTAAGTACATTATATTCAAAGAATTCCATCAGGGATTGCTAATTCCATGTTGGTGTACAATAGGAGATTGTTATAATATAGTCCTTATTGACACATGCACCACTCATTATTCTAGTATATTGGTTTACGTTTTATAGTAATATGCTACAAATGAAATACATATTATTACATGTCTAACATGGAACTGATATAAGTCTTTATCTTTGATTTTGTATTATACTTTAGTTCAGTGAAACTTAGTTTATGTCAGGAAATGTTTCTTCTTCAGAAATACAAATTATTAACTTGGGCAAATTTAAGACTGGACTTTTAAAATTATGATTTTGACAAATTTTGACAGAAAATGTGAAAATCGATTATTTCATTTTTGTGTAAAAATCAAGTATTAGTATTTTCTCTGAGTAATGGCAACATTGGGGTTAATTGTATTAAAAGCCTTTTATGACAGGGGAAGGGGAGCTTGCCTGCCACATAAACAGCTTTGGCAAATGCCCATTTACAATCTTCAAATCATAAGTTTGTGTACTGGAAATTAAATATTTGCTATTTTTGTGAGACACAATACACTAATTGCATCATTAGCTACAACAGCTGTTGCTTCCACCCTTTTTGTATCATTGAGGAATATAGCCCTTTATGAATTTGTTTGCTTGTTAAGCTTATAAAAGAAGTCAGTAGACCCTCTTCAGTAAACAGCCAGTACACAAGGACATGAGTAAAAACAATAAATATGAAAGATATAGAGAAGATAATCAACCTACATGTTTTGGAAAAAAATATCAAAGTTCTTGAATTAAAGTCATACAAACATGGGAAGAACATGTAAACTCCACACAAACAATATTCAGAGGTCTGGACTGAACTCCGGATGTTGGAGTTGTAATACAGATCCTTTAATCACAGAGTCACCATGTTGTCTATATCCATATTTTCCATTTAATTTTTCATATCAGGAACATAAGAAATGAATATATTCTGTAAAAAGACATTATTTTCTTTGATTTTTTGTGTATAATATGCATTTATACTTGCTACACTTTTTATTCCTTTATATAAGCACAGAGTTGCACTCCTGTGTACTTTAATTCCTCTTGTTACTGTATAAAGGATAATACAATATACTAATCAGAAGTTGCTTCTTGCTTGCCATGGGGAAGGCCACTATACTAAAATACAACATCACTAAAATCACTTTGAATAACTTTCAAAGCAGAGAGGGTATATCTGCCATAATAGCTTCTCTGGTAAAATGATTAACAGGATAGCTGGGTGGTTCATACTAGACCATTTAGTAAATTCAGGACAATGCAAGTATTTTTACTTAGCTATTTTGGCTCTCCTAAAGCTGACCATGAGCTGTTCCCAGTGCCTCTCCTTGATTGCAGTGTCTATCAAAACATTCCCACCTCCCCTGGACTGTCTCTAATGATGTTCAGGGCTTGCAAGGGAGATTGAAGTGAGTAAGGAAGTGATTTTACCTATAACACCCAACCCTTGCACAAGCCCAGTACTACCCAGTGGGCATTAATGCTGGATACTCCCTTATTTCTGCAAGGGGCTGACACCAGTAGAATGTCCTGTTCATCCTCAGGTAGTACCATACAGTTGTTTTCAAAGTCGCCATCAGGAAATTCAAACAATGCAGGTGTGCCCTGAGCAGGCATGCTTCCCTTCTCCCCCCAGGATGGGCAAGCCAGTCTTTCTTGCTTGTGAGTCAAGTGCCTGAACCCCTACTTGAACCTGAGTCACCTGGGTCACAAATCAAAGTTTTACGTTTCTATGCTACTGCTCTATGATTAGGGCAATGGAAGAATTGTTGAGAATGTCCAAAGTAAGTTTAATTGATTTAATGCCTGTTATCTCAGACGTTATGTGAAACAATGAAACTGTACAAAAAATTATATCAAATGTTCTTATATTAACATTTATGTTAACACTGAACTGAATTTAGATTACACACGAGGCCATTCTGTAAAGCAATCCTATGTACCCACTAAAAGTGTATTTAATTGGAAATTGTTAATGCATTATTATTTTTGCTTTTCTGATTTTATAGAGTAACTCAGGTAAATAAAGATGTTCATTTACTTTAGTGTAGTGGACGAGTCATCTGTCTCTGCTGCCTTGTCCCTTTACTGTTTTATTTAATTCTATAAAGAAATTCACAACACATCATCAGTGAAAGCAGTCAATGGCTGTATCGCTGTATAAATCTACTGACAGTATTTTGACAAAGAGCTGTAAGACTGTCTTCCTTCTTTCTCAGCTATCCAAGGTCCTCTATTTTTAGCATGTCATTATGGATAATTACAATCCTGTACCACACATGCTGGAAGATAGTAATGTTTTCCAAACAACCTTGGACAGCAGCAGCTGAGGCAGAACTCAAGTTTTATTATATGGACCAAGAAGAGCTCTTCATGCAAAGTTACTTCTTGTAAATTATAACTGTTTGCTCCAACACTGCTGTATAGTGTCTTTACTACAGTTACTGTTACCTGACTGCAACTTCATTACATTAACAGGTGAAAAAATGTCTTTTCTTGGTGCTCTGACTACAGTCATCCCTGCATTCTTACATGAGCATTAAATTAGGAAGTATTTTCATGTTTTTTATCATATGCCCTGTTTTTATAGCATTTTCTGGATGTATTTCCTTGTTAGTCAGCATATGAATACAAACCAATACAATGCAGATTTGTATTGTCCTGTAACATTCTAGTAAATAGTCCTCTACTATTTCAGGCTCAAACAAGAATTCATTAGTTGCATATGATATTGACTGCTTAATAAAAAAAGAAATGGAAACAAAGAATGCTGGATTATTACAATATGCTTTCTTCTAAGTTAATATTACAGCATAATATGCAAGATAAAATTAATATATTTATTTTATTTATTTATTTATTTCAGTTTGATTACCGGGGAGGTCCAGTGGGCTTTGGGGCCCGTTTTCAGTGGAGGTCCGGGGAGAAAAGCTCCACAAAAACAACAAACAATATTGATTACAAAAGAGTTCAGTCAACAATATAACAATAGATGAAACAGGATTTTACAAACAGCCTACAATAGAAAAGTCTAATGGCAAAATAGTAAAATTAACATTTTTAGTTAAGTTTCAGCACAGAAAGAAAAAAAAAATGAAGTAAAATATTTTAGGTTAGAGAAATGCGGAGGTAATAACTTGAGCTAGGAATATAGGAAAGAAAAGGAGAAAAAAAAGGCCAGCCTAGGGTGACTTAGCAGTTGATTCATCAAGTAAGAAATATAAAAGTGGCCTATATAGCTAGTATTTAGGAGAGACAAAAGAGAGTTTAGTAGAGAATGGAAGTTAGCCTGGGGAGAAGGAGGAGGATGGTTTGAAAGGAGAAGGTTGAAGAGTGCAGTTGTAAATTCTATTTATATAGAGGTGGGAATGAAGTAATGCTTTGAAGTTGTTTAGGTTGTGGCAGGATCTAACAGAGGTGGGTAGGGCATTCCATTTTTTTAGCAAGGGTGAAGGATAAAAGCATTTGGCCAGCTGGGCGCTTGGATTTTTGTACAGTGATCAAGTTTTGATGAGAAGATCTAAGGGATCTAGGAGGGCTATAGGGTAGAAGAATGTTGGAAAGAGCAGGACAGCTAGTTGGATGGAACAGTAGTTTATGGGCTATGGTGAGTTGGAAAAAGGTCAGTTGATTGGGGAGTTCAAGCCAATTTAGAGAGTGGAGGGGAGAGCAATGATGAGTGATGGACTTGGCATTAGTAGCACATTTGGATATTTTATTATAGCATTGTTCCAATTTGGAGGAGAGACAGGATGATAGATTAGTGAACAGAGGAGCGCCATAAAGTAGAGAGGGAAGGAGATAAGTGGAGGCGAGGGTTAGCCTAGTGGAAGGAGACAGAAAGTGGTTATTTCTGTACAATAAGCTCAGTTTTATGTGTGTTTTTTGATGTTTTGCTGGATATGATGATTGAATTTCAGCTGGTCATCAATTAATATACCGAGAAGTTTGGTGGAGGTTACTATTTCGATAGTGGAGTTGGAAAGGCTGGTAATATAAAAGGAGTTTTTGTCTAGTGGTGAGGATTTGGAGGGTGGGAAGAGGAGGATCTTAGTTTTGTTGGCATTAAGGGAGAGGTGATTTTGGAACATCCAGTTTTCGGTGGTAGAAAATGCAGTTTGGGTTAGGTCTTGGAGTTCAGTTTGATTAGTGGCATGGCAGATGAGGGTGGAATCATCAGCGTATTGAACAATTGTGGTGTTGGGGATGGCTTTATGGAAGTCATTAATAAAGATATTGAATAGTAATGGGACAAGAATGGAGCCTTGAGGTACACCGGTAGGTGAAGGAAGGAAGGTAGATGTAGCTAGGCCCCATTTCACAGCTTGGGATCTGTTTGAGAGGTAGCTAGTGAACCAGGAAAGAGCCTTTTGGCTAAGGTTAAGGTTGGAGAGATGGTTTAGAAGGAGGGAGTGGGAGATGGTGTCAAAAGCTTTAGATAGATCTAGTAGAACATTTGAGACTACTTTACCAGAGTCACGAGCAGAGGTCACAGAATGAAGGAAAGAGAGAAGGCCGGTGGTGGTACTGTGTCCAGGTTGAAAGCCGTGTTGGGTGGGGGAGAGTAGTTGATGTTCAGTAAGGAAAGGCAGGAGTTGGAGGTGTATACACTTCTCGAGTATTTTGGAAATAGGGGAGAGGATAGCAATGGGATGAAAATTAGAGACATTATAGTTCTTACCACCTTTGTGAAGTGGATGAATGAAAGCAGAACGCCAGAGTTTTGGTACATAGGATTCAAGCAGAGACCTGTTTATTAGGATGCTGATAGGTATGGCAATGGAATCAGAAGCTATGTTTAGGAAGGAGGAAGGGAGGTTATCAGGAGCATTTGAGCAAGGTTTGAGTTTATAGAGAAGTTTCCTTATTAGGTAGGTAGGAACAGGTTTGAGTTCAAAAATGGGGGGGGTGGCAAGGGAGAGTAAGATTAATGTGGGTGGGAGGGTTGTTATTAAAAGTCTTGGTTAGGTCAGCAATGGAAGAAGTGAAGAAGGAATTGAAAAGTGAGGCAATTTCAGGGTCAGATTTGCTGGTATCAGGGCAGGGGTTATTTTTAGTACCAGGTGTAAGGAGGGAGTTAATGGAGTTCCAGAATTGTTTTGGATTTCTGGTATGGTTTTCTTGTAATTTGATGTAGTAGGACTTTTTATCTCTAATGACTAGTTTTTTGGCCAGGTTTCTCAGTTGTTTTAACTGAAGGTAAATATCAGGCAGTTTGTGTTTGAGGTAAGCTTTCCAGGATTTGTCTTTTTGGTGCATAATCTTTTTTGTGTCTTTCGAGAGCCAAAGGGTGGGTTTAGATTTAATTCTTTTTCTTCTCATAGGAGCTTGGGAGTTAAGGATATTTAAAAATGTAGAATTAAAATATTCAACGGCTTCGTCTAGTGGCAGTGTTTTTAGGGGGTTCCAATTAGTTAGCCTAAGGGAGCTAGAGAAATAGTCTTGGTTAAAGTTGGTTAGTTTGCGTGTTTGAATAAAATGATGAGAGTGAGGAGAAGTGGGAGTGGCTCGAATAGAGAAGGCGGGGAGGTGGTCTCCTAAATGGTCAGGAATTACACCAGATGAAGTGATTTTGTTAGGATGGGACACAAGTATCCAGTCAAGTATGGTGCCAAGGGGGTTGTTTTTATTAGGTCTGGTAATGGAGTTAGTAAGTTGAGTGAAGTTGAATAGATTGATGGTAAGGGAGGAATTAGGATTATTGATATTGCCCCAGTCAATGTTTACATCTCCCAGAATAAAGATTTCTAGTTTAATGTTAGAGGATGACCAGACGAGGATATCTTCCAAAGTATTTACATTATTACCAGGAGGAATATAGAGGGAAATAATGCAGATGCTTTTGTGGATGTTCATTTGTAGTATGCCGATGACTAGGTCTGCATTATTGAAAGATGGGATGGAGTTAGGGTATGGGGTTATAATGAGGAGGTTAGAGTAGATTAAGGCAACTCCTCCTCCTCTTTTATTAATGTGGTCAGATCAGAGGGAATGAAATCCAGGAGGAAGGAATTCAGTGTCTTTGATGTGAGGTTTAAGCCAGGTTTCAGAGATGGCTAGTATGTCTTGAGAGTTTTGGGTGAGCCAAGCATGAAAGAGTGTGATTTTATTTTTTAAGCTTTGGGTGTTAAAGGTGAGGAATTTGAGATTTTTATTAATGTGTATATTATTGGAGGTGGGCAGATTTTTTGGAGAGAAGTTTGTAGGGGGATTTGTGGAAGAGAAGGTAGGACCTGGATTGGGGTGAATATCACCAGCTAAATGAAGGAGAGTATAATGGGGGTAAGTTTATTTGGTTTGTAGTTTGCTAGGTAATAATGGTAGGGATTTACTTTAAATCTATGGGTGTTATAAGGGACTGGAAGTAATTTTATTTTGTAGAGAAGTAGAAGGTGGGAAGTGATTAAAGAGGGTAAGATATTGTGGAAGTGGGATGTGGGTTGGTTTTGGGGTGGAAGAGGAGAAGAGAGCACATGAAAGGTAGTGAAGGAGGTTAATTGGCATAGCAATGATATAAGTAAGATGAGAGTGGAGAAGAGAAGGACCTTTGTTGGCAGGCTATGCATGATAGTAGGTGAGAATGAGCGATAAGAGAGGATAAGGTAAGTGAGAATAAAAGTGATTAGGGGTGTGTTGGAGGAAAGTGGGAGGGGAATAATGTGAAGTCTGATTGGTCAAAAGATAAGGGAGGGACTAAAGGAGAGGAGTAATGTGATTGGGAGGAAAGGGGGAGGGACTCTTAGTGAAGGTATACGTTTAGAGGTACTGGGGGCGGGTGGAAATTGGGGGCAGGGTAGGGGAGCGGAGTGAGCCCGCAGGGCGAACGGAGCAGGAAGAGCAAAGAAGGTGGGAATGGCCAGAAACAATCAGTGATCTGCTAGAAGGAGAGCTACAACAGGGGGGCAGGTAAGAGGGTTATAACCTTTAGAAGCTTAATTTCCTAAGGTTTGATGGTGAAGGAAAGCTACTCTGTTATTTGTTTTATAAAGATAGAATAAGAGTATGAATTTGTGATATATAAAAAGTACACATAGTGGAGAGATCAAACTACAGCAGTCTTAGGGAGGGGATGGACAGTGTCTAGAATAAGTGTATCTAAGTAGTGGGATGAAATTTTGAAATTACGGCTATTCTTGGTAACAGCAGAGGATGAAAAGAAGGGAGAAAAGGGATGGAATCACAGCTAAGCTAGGTGAGGGCAGGGACACTGTCTGGGAAGAGTTGGTTTGAGGGGAATTAAGAGGGAGGTTTGATTGCAGGACTTATGAATAGGAGGGTGCTGCCACCTAGTGGGAAAAGAGGGAGGTACACTAGAGGAGAAAAGGTACAACTAAGAAGGACGGGATGTGGAGATAGGATAGAGGTGGAAAAAAAAAACAAGGATTGAGTTGGGGGGGGGGGCAGTGCATTGACCAAAGGTAGGCTGCTCTCACGTGTGCCAGGTAGGGTGAATCCTGAGTAAGGTAGATACTACTATTAAAACATGTGAAACAGATAACATACACTGAGTTTCTTTGGGGAGAATAGGTCGCAGTAAACTTATATGATATCGAGCAGACTGTCCACCACTGACTTCTCTTTTGATGGCCAGGATATTCAGATTGGCAGTGAAGAAGGAGAAAAATAAACTCCTAGGGGAGAGGACTGAGTTTCTTTGGGGAGAATAGGTCGCAGTAAACTTATATGATATTGAGCAGACTGTCCACCGCTGACTTCTCTTTTGATGGCCAGGATATTCAGATTGGCAGTGAAGAAGGGGAAAAATAAACTCCTAGGGTAGAGGACTGAGTTTTTTGGGGAGAATAGGTCACAGTAAACTTATATGATATCAAGCAGACTGTCCACTGCTGACTTCTCTTTTGATGGCCAGGATATTCAGATTGGCAGTGAAGAAGGGGACAAATAAACTCCTAGGGGTGATGACTGAGTTTCTTTGGGGAGAATAGGTCACAGTAAACTTATATGATATCAAGCAGACTGTCCACCGCTGACGTCTCTTTTGATGGCCAGGATATTCAGATTGGCAGTGAAGAAGGGGAAAAATAAACTCCTAGGGGAGAGGACTGAGTTTCTTTGGGGAGAATAGGTTGTAGTAAACCTATATGATATCGAGCAGACTGTCCACCGCTGACTTCTCTTTTGATGGCCAGGATATTCAGATTGGCAGTGAAGAAGGGGAAAAATAAACTCCTAGGGGAGAGGTGGGAACGAGAGCAGCAGCCTAGATGCAGGGCCAAATGCCCTGCATCTAGGCTGCTGCAAATATTAAAATGTCATCAGTTAACCTAAAATGGTCAACATACCATTCAGGTAGTGGAAGTACTAGATATTATCTCATGGCTGTACCCCCTTTGTTAGGCCATTGCTTCTAACAATATACCAACAGGAATTTATTTATTTATTTTATTAATTAATGAAATCAGAATTCAGTCTGTTTGTAGCTCAAAATGACATGTTTGCTGAGATTTGCTGAGAGATTTGACAAGGCTGGAGTGACCTTTGAAAAGATCAGACACTTTAACTGTTGAGGCATTTGTGTGTAATGTATTATCGTGGAGCTTTTCTCCCCGGGCCTCCACTGAAAACGGGCTTTCGGGCCCAGTGGACTTCCCCGGTTATCAAACTGGAAATAAATAAATAAATAAATAAATTTGCTAGCATCATCCATAATGAAGGTTCAGCTTTCCAGAAACTGCACCAGTATGTGTACTGTTTTTATCATATTTTTGTTTGTTTTATTGTAATTGTTCATGTATAAAAAAAGAAAGAAAAATTACATTGTAGGCTAAATTTTGTATTGTTTATTCATTTAAGTATAAAAAACAAAATAATAATTACATAGTATTTTAAAAGCAGGAGTATAAAGTTAGCATAAATGGGAAATCTTGTGATATATGTTGTCATTATTGCTGTGCTCAGAGGGATTTAAATTAATTGCCTGGTAATTAAATGAAGAAATTTATATTGCTAATTGTGATTAACGAGATGACTGAACCAAAAATCTTTCAAAATGAATATCAGATGATCTGTCTGTTTATTTCAAAAAGTTTCAGCTCATATTGTTCATAAATAATTATGGGAGGATGAGAGGGACTTATGCCCTGAGCTGACTGATGTGAGTTCAGTAACTGAGAACGATCTGCTTCTGAAGTACTCCTCTCTGAACTCTTTCCCAGTGAATGCCAGGTAGCCTATAGGATGGTATTCCAGGAGTGGAGTGATGTGCACGGCAGGCAGGGTGCATTGCTTACCAGCACTGTATATATTATATTCGGATCCCTATTAAAATGTTGGCACCCAAAATGCTGAGTGCCAAAAGGCCAAAAAAAGACTGAAAACATGAAAGAAGTGTGAATCCCTAACAATCTCTTCTCTCCTTAAAACTTCTTTTTGCAGGGGAGGCATTTCAAATGGTTACTGTTATATTTAGGTGGGCTTCAGGCATTTGGGGACTTCAGTACTAATGGTAGGGAACATAGACAGGCAGCAGTGTGTACTGTTTGCCATACAACTACTGAGCACACATGGTACTATGGGAGAGCTCAACAGCTCCACACACATGCATGAAATATAAGGTGCACAGCATCTTTGTGTGTCTTATAAATAGTTATCACATACAGCATTTGAAGGGCACATCATTGTGATACTGAGGGGCACCTCACTGTGGCACACAGTATAACATCAGGGCATCTCTCTTCTGCAAATGAATAATATAGAGGGTGTTTGAGGAAGAGCAGCTAAGTGACACAAGCATACAATAGAACATTTCTCTGTGTTTTGTAAATGAATTGCACACATGATATTTGAGTGGGCAAAGCACTTTGACATAGAGTATGGAGCACAGCATCTTTGTGTGTCCTATAAATGAACAGCACATATGGTGTTAGAGAGGGCACAGTATACAAGGAACAGTATATTTGTGTGCTAAATGGAAAGGATTATATTCGTGTTATAATAGTGTTTTGCTTTAGTACATATGTGTTGCTAGTTATGGGGAGCTGGATGGTTTCTTTGTTTTGTTTGTATGATGAATCTATTTGCTGCTAGGTGGGTGTATTGGACCTGATAATATGCCTGACTGCTTAATAAATAGTATTAAACATGCCCTTGCTTACCCACTCCTTCAACTGTATAATCTATTTAGCTGTTGGTTTTGCCCCCAGTGAATAGCACACTGAAGTGGTGATGCCCCTCTATAAGGGTGGCCTTACAACCAACCTGGGCAATTAGAGACCTCTTACCCTATTAGCCTTATTGGCAAAGCCATGGAACATATTATAACTGACCTCCAAAACTACACTATCAAGAATCTTATTAGATTTGACCTCCAAAATTATGGTTTTGTGAAAGGTGTATCCTGTTCACTGAATCTGGTAAACTTCTTCCAAAGGGTTACAGAGGCTGTGCAAGGCCTTCTATATCATCCACTCTGTTGGCATCATACAGAAGCTAAATTCATGGTGATATGGACAGCAAGCTATCTGAAAAGCCAAGATCATATAGTGTGAGTTGCAGATATCTCATTAGAAAGTATGAAAATACCCAGCAGTGTCCTTCAGGGCTTGGTGCTGGGACCTGCCTTTTTTGGAATTTACTTCTCAGATCTCCAAGAAGAGTGCTAAGACCTCCGGCTAATAAGTTTTGCAGATAATTGCAAACTAGGGGTTATTGTTAAGTCAGCCTCTGTCACCCCCCCTCCCAGAATTAAATCTCCCTGGTAAACTGTTAGTTTAGTAAAACATGGGCTCAAACAAAATAGTAAAAAGTGTAGTGACATCACTTGTGGTAGACAACCCCTCCCCTCATCATACTGTATAGACAATGCACCACCACAAAATGAAAATGCAGTCCGGCATCTAAGAACCTTGATTGATAATTCCATCCTTTTTAACCATCACGTGGCAATAGTTATCACAAAATGCTTTTATTCAACATAACGAATTCCCAAAAGAATATTATCAGGATTAAAAGAGTCAGTTACTCCCTTATGTTAAGCATTAACCATATCAGTCCTTGAGTACATCTCCCCCTTCTGGATGCATCAAATTAAACATATCAAACAATTAGAAAGATCCCAAACATAATAAAAAAACTCACAGGCCTAAAGTCCATGAGTTATCAAGAGCCATTTGAGGCATCATTCCTTTATTCAATGTCTTGCAAACTTCTGAGGAGAGCTCTCTGCCATTTGAGATGTGGTGGTGTTGGAACTCCCATATCTCTACAAGAACAATGGCTCTACCAACTGGCAACCTGGACCTAACTCTTTACCAAGAGATAAATTAAGCATGATGGAGGGATAGCTTTATAACCTTGTACCTCCAAAAGCTCTGGAATTATCTCCCCCTACATGTTTAGCAGTGTGACTTACTATATTCCTTTAAATATTTATTTATTTGTTGACATTTGTTAACCAGGAAAATCTGAATGGATAATTTTATCAATTTTCAGTGGATGTCTGGGAGAAAAACTCCACAAATGTAAGAAGATAAAATGCATATACATAGGTGAAAAATGGCATCATATTACAATATACTGTTAATACATATATTTATATAAATATTAACATACATATGACATGTAGAACAATGCACATACACCATTAGTAAAACAAGATAAATACAATGTCATGTAGCAGTGAAATGTGGTGATGTGTTATAAGTGAGAGAGTTTATGACTCAAAGCAAATGTGAGAGTGGAACATTCGAATAGTGGTTAAGGAGGAGGAGAGGGAGGGAGGGAATGGCAAGTAAGAATGAATGTTTGTTAAAGATGATAAGTGCAGCATATATAGGAGACGAGAAATAATGACAGCAAGGTTAAGAAAAAGGGAAATAAAAGGAAGAGTGATAGAAATAAAACAAGGAGCAGGACAAACAGGGTATATATAGGGATTAGAGGAGCAAGAGTTAAAATAATTAGACAGGACAGCAGCATGTTCAAAGCCAGGGGTTAGAGAGGAATTCTTTTAGTTGTGGCATAAATACATGAATGTTATGTATTGCCCTGACTGGATAAGGGATTGTATTCCAGACCTTTGCTAAACAGCATGGGTACAGGCTTTGACAGCACTTTTTCTAAGGCTTGCATATGTCAAGCAGATTTTTGTCAGAAGAGTGATGTGACAATTTGGGAGGTATTGGTGGAGAACTGTACTAATTGGGCAGGAAGTTGGATTATATATAATTTTGTGTGTTGAGAAAAGTTAGGTATAATTTAGCTGATAAGATAATTCTATCCAATTTAGAGTTTTTAGAGCAGAACAGTGATGTGTTGTGTGACATGTATTAGCTGGTAATCTAGCTATCTTGTTATAACACTTTTCTAGTTTAGATTGTACGGTGGCCTAAACGTTAATCAAGATGAGAGAACTATATAATAGAGAATAGGTCTGTAGTAGCAAGAGTGACTATGTTAGATGCAGTAAGAATTTTTTTGGCTTCTGTCCAGTTTAATTTCTCTCAATCCTCATAGCTAAGCCAAAGTATGACTAAAGTTTGTGAAATTAGTATTGTTTCAATCTCTGATATTAGCTAAAAGTGCTCTTTTCAGCACTTGCGGTGTGCTCAGAACTGACTCCTTCTGCAATTCATATGGAGTTACATGTCATCATCATCAACCCCCTTTTCCCATTTTTCTACATGGGATTGGGATGTTGTGTCAACTGTAACCATCGCTCTCTGTTCAACATCACTCTCCTGCCTTCTTTGACACTCATGCCTGACTGTTGCAGATCTTCTGTCACACAACCCATCCACCTCTTTGCTGGATGCTGCCATTTCCTCTTGCCTTCTTCCTTCCTGTTCGAAATCTTCTTTACCAAATTGTCTTCTACTTATTTGCACATGTGCCTGAACCACTGTAATCTGTTCGCTTTGATCTTTACTGCAGTTGGAGCTACTTTGACCTCTGCTCTTATGTCCTCATTTCTTCATCTGCCCACAGTGTGCGCCCTACCACCTGTCTCTGGCACTTCTCTCTGCCTTTACTGCCCAGGTTTCTGTACTATACAAAAGTACTGGTTGCACCACTGTTTTGTACACCTCGCTTTTCAGCTTCCTTGGCATATGTCTGTCATTTGCTACATTTGAGACTCTATGCCAGTTGGCTCTAGCCCCTCTGACTCTAACTTGATCTCCTCATTCAGACTTGCCTTCTGCTCATCCACCTGTCCCAGATACTTGAAGCTCTTTACCTGTTCCACTATTTTCCCTTCAGTTTCAGTTCTCAGCTTCTTCCGATTTCTCCCATTTGCTGCAGTTACCACTGTCTTATCTGTACTGTTTCATCCTATGTGCCTTCAGTTTTACATTCCATTCTCCTATCCTTTGTTGAAGTTCTTGCTCAGTTTGTCTGTAATGCCACATCATCTGCATACAACAATTTTGCTGATCTGTCCCCTCCAACCTGTTTGCTACTGTAGTCTATCACCGGTATGAACAATGGTGGGCTCACAGCTGAACCCTAATGGACACCCACTTCCACTGGGAACCTCTCTGTGAGACTGAACACTGTTTGAACTTGAGTCAATGGGTCCTTGTACATAGCTTACACTAATTCTACCAGTGTTTGTGGGACTTTAAACCACTGCAGGACTGCCCAAATCAGCTTTCTTTGGACCTTGTCATATGCTTTCTCCAAGTCTAGGAATGCCCAGTTGGACTATTTCCACATCTGTATCTTCTTCTCAACTATCTGTCTTACTGCAAGCATTGGGTCAGCTGTGCTGCATCCTGATCTGAATCCAAACTGCTCATCTCCTATCTTACTTTCTACTACTCTATATATTTATCAATCACCCTTTCCAGAATTTTCATGCAATGTGTCAGGAGTTTGATACCTCTGTACTGCCAACAGTTTTGTTATGTCCCCTTTGTTCTTGAACACTGACACAAGTGTGCTTATTTTCCAGTCATATGGGATACGTCTTTCTCTCCACACTGTTCTGAGTACCCTTAGCAGCCATTTCTCCCTTATCTCACCAAGCAACTTTATCATATCTGCTGTGACCTCATCAGAGCCTACTGCTTTCCCTGACTTCATTTGGTTTACAATCACCATTGCGAACTGCATTCAATCGAGAGTGACACTGTCAAAATACATTTTTTTAATGGGCAGTTTTATGAACCCAAATATATAGACTATACCACATTGAATGGGTAGTGTAGTTCGAGTATTTGAGTTCGGAATTTTGAGTGGAGATCAAGGTTCAGTGAGGAACAGGGAATTAACCCATTGCCTCACTGTAGTACGATCTCAGAGCTAGTATATATAATTTGCAGGGGTTGTGGCGGGAACAGCAAAATAGTAAAATACATGTACTGTTGACTATGGAATATCATGGTAGGGTAAGACGCATTGCATGGGTGACTGACATCACCTCCTGCTATGTCGAATACATTGAACTATGGGTGTTGATGTATTCAGTTTTGACCTGGCCGCAATTTCACTGTTCCAGATTCAGGATGTTGGGGCTATGCAGTTTCAAGGTTTCAATAGTAAACCCTTCATTTCCTTAGTGCTGCATTTACTTCTTCTATGGTGGGTTCCTCCTCTTCTCTTATCGTATGCTGAGTCTGGGGTAGTACTGCTTCAGTAGGGTTTTGTTCATTCAGCAGCTGTTGCAAATAATCCTTCCATCTGCCTTTGATGTCCTGTGCGCTGGTGAGCAGGTTGTTCCTGGCATCTCTCACAAAAGGTGTCTGACTAGCTTCTTTACGTTTCTGTCTGTGCCTTGCAACCTAATATAGTTTCTTTGTGCCATCTACTGAGTCACTTTCCAGAAGCTGGTAGAATGCCTCTGATGCCTTGCTCTTTGCTATTGCAACTCCTTTCTTATCCTCTTTGTTAGCCAACCTGAATTCCTTCCTAGCCAGGACCTTCTCTTCTATCTCCCACTTTTTCCTGAACTACTTTCTTTTGATTACTGCCTGTACTTCTGCATTCCACCGCCATGTTTCCTTATGTACCTTATTTCCATACCTGGTTTGGCCGCATATCTATTCTGTAGTCCTCACAGATGCTGTTTTGAGGTGCTGCCATTCTTCTTCAACTGCACCTATTTCCTCTTCTTCTTGAGGTGCTAGAGCCCTGAGTAATTCCTTGAACTGTTGTGCTCTCTCTCAAGTCAACTTCCAAGTCTTCAGCCCAGTCTCTGTTAGAGTCTTCTCTGACCACTGCTTGCAGATGATTGTGGCAACTAGTCATTTATGTTGAGAGCCAACTGTTTTATTGAGGATGGCTTTCCAATCACTGATTTTATCCCAGTGTCCTTTCCTTGCTATGAAGAAGGCTATCTGACTTGCATGTTGTCTACTATTGTATGTGATCTTGTGAATGTCTCTATTTCTGAACCATATGTTGGCTACTATCAAGCCATTTTCCAGACAGAAGTCTAGAATGGCTTCTCCTTCTTTATTCCTGTTGCGTCATCCATGTGGGCCCAGACAGTCCTCATATCCTTTTCTGTCTGTCCTGATATGTGCATTCAACACCAATTCATGTTGTCCTGCTTTCTCTAGTAGGTCCTGCAACTGCTGCCTGAAAGCACTGTTTTCCTCACTATAGCAACCCTGTTATGGGACATAGGCTGAGATTATGAATACTACTCTGCCATTACAATGGAATCTGATTGCCATGGGTCTGTAATTAATTCTGATGACATCTCTTAATACCTTCTGAAGGCTCTCCCTCACCACAATTCCCACACCATTTCTAGCCTGTCCTTCTTCTGAGCAGTAGACTCTGGATGCCAAGCCAAGTGGTTTTACTGTACTGACTTTCCATCTTGTCTCCTGGATACATAGGATGTCCAGCCTCCTCTTTACCATTGTGTTATCCACTTCCAAGCTGCATCCTGTCAGTGAAACTTAACTGAGTGTAGAAATTCTTAGTTCATATTTGGCAGGTTGACTGGTTGTACTTCCAGCTTTCGCTCAACAGAGCTGTCCCAGGTAACCTAAGCTGGGCAACTGGACACTGGCCAGTCAGTAGCTTATTGAACCAGGACTGCTTGGCTTTATAGCAGGCAAACACCCTGGCCAATAGGAGCACATACACCCCTCCCACCATTAGCATGGGTTCCTGATGTACGTCGGAGTTACATGTATTGGTAGTATATGTAAATACAACTGTAAATTCTTTTTTATGAGACCCATTGCTCCTATAACTATTGGAACTGTCTGGGTATCTTTCCTCCACATTGCCCTCATTTCTGCCTGCATATCCTGTTTTTTATGACTTTGTGTCTCTCTGTATGTAAGACACTGTAATCACTGGGTGTAGCAATTTCAATGATCAATGCTACTTTTGTTTTCTTTTCATGGACTACTATATCTGGTTTTCTCGCATCTATTTTTTGAACTGTTGATAATGAGTAACCATTACCAACATAGGTTTATAGGTTCATAGAAGGTTACTAGGCTAATGGTTCTAGAGCCCTTACAAGCCTAACCATATTTATCCTGAGTTGCCCCAATTGTTGGTAGTTAGGTGAGTGAAGTTTGCAGGGGTAAGGGTTTGTAGTAATTAATAATGACTTCCTCTGTCCAGGAGGGATATAGGTGCCACCCCAGGAGTAAATTTGTGTTCACCCATCCACTGATCTAGGTTGCCTTTGAAGAAGGTCAGGGAGGGGCTCTGTTTCAAGTGAATTGGAAGCTTGTTCCAGAGAAGTGGCAGTCTCTGGGAGATATATCTAGCTCTCCAGCAAGACCTGTTCATGCCAGAGGCTGGGTAAGATCCCTGGAGTGACTGACCCTTGTGTAGTTTGATTTACAAATGTGTAGCATTTCCATCGGTGCAAGGTCAAAGACTGCCCTGTAAGCCAGGCACAGGTCACCCTTTAGCACCCTGTGGGAGACAGAATACAGTGACAGAGCTTTCAGTCTTTCTGCATAAGACTTGCTTTGTGTACCCTATAATTTATAACTTCTTAGTGAGAAACCTCTGTGGTCTCACCAATTGTTGCAGGTGTCTAGTGATGTACATGCAAAAGGGAGCATTGTGTTCAATTATTTCATAGGTTCATAGGTTCATAGGTTCATACTAGGCTATCTGCCCTAGGGCATTTATAAGCCTAGCCAGAATGTGTTTGGCTTTCGCCACCCATTTTAAATTAATTTTGCTATGCCCTTTTTCGAGGTTAGTATACTGTGCCTCTGTCTAACAGTGACACAGAAGTGATACCCGGGTTAAACCTACGATCTCCCATCCACTCATCAAGATTCCTCTTGAAGAGAGTCAATGAGGGACTCTGCCTAACCTGGACTGGGATTTTATTCCAGAGTGAAGGGATGATGAGGGATGAGTATAATGGAATTATACCATCCTTAGATCTAGATGGGATGCCTTTACTTATAAGATGTGCCACACAGAAGGATTACCTTACTACTGTGGATACATGGTGGTCAAGGTTCAGGTTGTTATCAACCTAAGTACCCAGATCATGCGGTCTACACTTAAGGGGGTGCTGTCTATAATGCAATTAGCAGTGATGTCAGCTTTCCCAAAGGGAATAATAATCTTATAAGTAAAGGCATCATTTTTTTTTGCATTTTGTTTTAATCTGTGGCTTTGGCAGCAATCGGTTGTCTGCATTAACCTTGTCTGCAGTATATTAACATCGTTGGGGGACTCGATGTTTGCTCACAATTTGCAATCATCAGTGTACTTGGCCAACCACAAGCCCTCCAAGTTTGCCTGGACTTCAGAGAAATAAATTCTGAACAGTAAGGGGCCCAGAACAGAACCCTGTGGTATGCCACTGGTGACTGCTCTTTTGCTAGAGGTGAAGTCATCCACTTTCTTGTAATGTAAGGGTTATTTCCCAGTTGGGAGAGTTTCTCTATAATACCCGAATGGGGGATTGTGCCACATGCCTTGGCCAAGTTAAGATAGGCAGTATGCACCATCTTTCCCTCGTCTAGGGCCTTGGTGACTTTCTCAAATAAGTCAACCATGTTTAACAAACATGATCTTCCTTTAATGAATCCAAACTGGGTTGGGTCCAAAGTTTAGAGATAACCTATGTCCTTGTTAATAAGGTCCATAATGATTCTTTCCATGGCCTTGTGGATGAGGTTAGTCAAACTTATTGGCCTATAATTCCCAGGGTCGGTTGATGGTCCTCCTTTGTGCAGAGGGATTACCATTGCTGCTCTCCATTCTGACGGAATATAGCCAGTTTGTAGGCTGTGGTTAAACAGGGATCCAAGTGGGTCTGCTAGGTCATGCTTTAAGTTGTTTAAAAGGCAACCTGGGATGTTGCTGGTCCCATTGATGCCGTGTTGTTTTGCCTTGGGGAGCACTGAGATGAGTTGCTTTCTTGAGATAACAGACTGAGAAATGGTGGCAGGTATACTTTAGGGGGGTGTCTGGAGGGGACAGGGAGTCAAGTTTGCTCCAAATCTGTCAGCTAGCAGGTGGTCAGTTACCTCCAGTTGAGTATGGGTGATGCCATCCACAACCAGTTCAGCTCAAAGGTGGGTATTCCCTTTTAGATTTCAGGCATAATTAAAAAAATGCCTTGTGATTATCCTTCGCTAGGGAGGCTATTTTTGCTTTGTAATTAGCTTTGGAGAACTTGACAAGATCTCTAATTTGTTTGTTTAAGCTAGAGAGGGATTTCTTCCTCTGTTGAGCCATTTCCCTCTTGTTCTTGGACATTAGTTTCTTTCTCTTGTTGTATAGCCTGTTTATATTAGGGGTGCACCAGGGTGTCTTGTTTTTTCAACAAGACCTGGTTTTAATCCAGTGAGGTGCATCCAGTTTTATACAACTGCTTAAGTGGTTATACAGGGCATTGGTGTACACCGCTGCATAGGAGTCCATGTCATCTGCATATGAGGGGGCTTTAAAACTTCTTATGCCATCACTCAGTAGGAGGTAGTTTGTCTTTGAAAAATTCTTAAGCATTTTTCAGCTTGATGGTTGCCTGGTCTTATAATTACATTGAATGAGACTTGAATTAGATTGATTTATGGTCTGATATTATCAGGGAGTACATCACATGGGGGGGGGGTGAAATGCTCTCCCATGTTAGTAAGTACTATGTCCAGGGCATTTCAGCCTCTTGTGGGTATGCTAACTAGCTGTTCTAGGGCATTTGCACTGACAAAGTCCAAGAACCTCTGAGCCAGCATGTTTGTGTTCGTGTATGTTTCCCAGCTGATGGTAGGATAATTATAATCACTCATGAGTAAGGTGTTGGGCTGCATGTTAAGTTACTCCACTAAGTCCAGGTATCTTGTATGCTTTTCCTGTTTCATGGTGGAGAATCTATAGCTAGCTATAATGTGGTAGGGAGCTTTGCCTATTGTTAATTGGACATGGAATAGCTGAAGAGAGTCATACTGTTTCACCAGTCTTGAGGTGTACTTATCCTTAATGAAGATGGATACACCTCAGTTTGTGGTCAGAACATATGGAAGGCACTGTAACCCTGCAAGGCTGAGGTGTTTTCCATATCTTTGAACCATGTCTCTGTGACTGCACAGATGTCAGCATCTTCGAAAGTGAGACGTGCTTTCAGGGAGTACAGTTTTTTGTTTAGACTCCTAGCATTAAGCAACAGTACCTGGAGTTTATCTAGAGAGGATTTTGTTACATTGGAAGGTTGGTTATTTTGACACTGCCTAAGAAAAGGCACAATAGGGGTGGCTAATGCCTTTTCCACTATTCAAAAGCCTAGAGGAGACAGGTGTAGACAATCTCTGGCAAAGCAGTGTGGCTTATCAACTATGTTTTCCTAGGTTGACAGATATTGGATCCTCTTGGACTGATACCAGAAGCTAAGCCAAAGTCAATCATTTTTTGGTTTGTATTGTGGCATCATCCTTGTAGAAGGTAGAATGCTGCTTTAAGGTTAGGCTTATACCTGCCTGTGACACATAATCTGATAGCTCAGTCATGTCTCTCTTCATATAGTCTAGTGAGGTAAGTATCACTTCATTCACCCCACATGAACTATGATGGAGTCATATCGTTACTTGTGGATGAGTGACTTGATGGATCCTGGCACCTGACAGGCAGCTAACCGCAACCTGCTCCTTATCCAGCCTGGTGAGGGGAACATCCATGTGTCTCACAATGGAGTCACCTATGGCCAATACATTGAGTTTTGTGGTGTTATGCTTTATGGGCTTATTTGTTGAGACACTGGTGTGTGTGTTATGTGTTTTTTTTTTTTTGCATTGTTATGTGTGTAAGTGGTTTCATTTGGGAGGCCTCTCATCTTTTGGTAAGTTATTAGTGAGTACCTCTGCATATGTGGGTTTATGTGTCATGTCCTTATTTAGTGTGGGAAGTGTGCTTGTGTTGACAAGTTGTTTGGCATTCGATTTGTCCTTATGTGAGAGTCTTGCTGCCAATTTCATAGTGCAACTACATCTGCCACATAAAGTATTTGTTTCAGGAGTAAGTGGTTGTCAGTATATATGAGACCATTCTTACATTGCCTTAGGATACCCATGTCTGTCATGCTGACCAGAGAGATAATGGGAATCTGCCAATCCATGATAGCAGACTTTTACTGTATGTTTTATTAGGGAAAGGAATGGGTTCATTTGACAGGATTGTGCTGGTAGTGCAGAGACTACAAGAGGGACCTATACTTTGTGTAGGCTAAGGTTGATCAATAAGGCAACACTGCTCACTGTGTGCATCTGAGTTGCTCCTAGAGCAGCAAAAATGCTTGGAAGGGTTTCAGTGACAGCTGTTTAGGGAAAAACTGAGCTTCTAGGCTTTTGTGTCTATACAGGGCACTACTAACCACTGCTGAACAAAGAGCAGCACATTGCAAATGCAGTACTTAAATATGAGCAAAGAGAAACAAGTTTTAAGCTAACTACCAATCAGGGAAGCATGCAATAAGCCTTCCACCAGCAATCCCCAACTCAGACAAGTCAGATCTGCACACTTCTGCTGCAAGGGTGCAGAAAACACATTCTTAATGTAGAATAACTAGTTTGGAGCCCAAGTGTAACAAAACTACACAAACTGCCTACAAGAGCCCTACAACTAATAGATATTATGTAATACAGTAGAATTAACTACTTAAAGCAGCAGCAGACAGTACAGTTTTTTTAAACTGTTGAAATACAGTCACAGTATATAAAAGAAGTGCAAAAAATATTTAGCACCTTTTATGTGTTTTTCAGCTCAGATAGATCAGGTAAACACCTACTGCCACTAGATGAATAATCCCAGTCCTCTTAATGTAAAAGCACAGTAAAGGAGTGTCAGGAGTGAAATGCTACCACAAACAAACTTAAAAGATATGAAATGTTACCATAAGCAAACTTAAAGATACTGATACAGCAATATACTTTAAACAGCTTATAAAAGTGTGATTAGTCAATAAAAGTACTTAACTCTGTATAAATGAGCCAAGAGCCACTCAATTGTATAGAATTTATAAAAGCACTGCAAACACGATAAGCTGATTAATAAGCCCTCCAGGCAATAAAACTACTTGCAGAAATCTCAAGTGTTTCCCCAATCTAAACAGACAAGGCTACATCCCAGTGCACTAGATGAGATATCCAGTGACCTCTTGATGTAGACCTCACTGAGACAGATTCCTGGTGTCAGAGCCATGGCCTCAAGCTTAATGCCAAAAAGTGCATTGTTATCCCCTTTGGTAAAAACTCTGTACCCATGAACTACCACATAGGCGGCAGTCTTCTTAACACCGAATGTGTGATAAGAGGCCTTGGGACCCAGGTGGACAGTAGTATCTCCTTTGATAAACACATTGCCACAGTAGTCAGGAAATACTTCTACATGGCACACCTCATCACAAAAGGGTTCTCATCCTGGAAAAAAGAGGTCATTGTTCCCCTCTACTCGACACTCATTACACCCATTATAGAGTACAATGCCCCTTTTGGAATGTACTTCACAAGACATCTGCAGCAGCTGGAAAGGCCACAGAAGTACCTCACAAAGAGGATTACTGGCCTCAAACAAATGCCCTACACTGATCATCTCAAAAAACTCCAGCTTTACTCTGTTGCATATCGCCTACTCCGAGGTGATCTCTGCCTAACATATAAAGCTTTGTCAAACCCAGAGCTGTTGGACATGCTACACCTAAATCCCAATCCCTCTGAGCTACACGCTCTAGGGACCTAAACCTTGTCACCACAATAAACAGGACTTGCTGGAGGGATAGATTCCTGTCCCAGAGACTTCCCATACTCTGGAACAAGCTACCCATCTATGTCAAACAAAGTTCCTCATTAACACTCTTCAAGAAAAATCTTGATGAGTGGATGGGAAATAGGAAATACACCCTGGGGATCACTTCTGTGGCTCTGCTCGACAGGGGCACAGGAAATTAACTTTCTTGGGTTGGCGTAAGCCAGGGAACTTTGTTGGCTAGGCTTACTTAGGTCCTTGGGCCGATAGCCTAGTACTTACCTGTGAAGCTATGAACCTATAAAAACAAGTGCGTGCTAGAGGGTAGAAATACACTACCTTATCCAACAGCTAGCTAGACAGTGAATTCACATCAAGTAAGTCAGTAGAACTGACAATGAGGGGCAAAATGCACTTTTTCAATATAAGCACAAGGAAAAAAAAATAATTCAGTATATCAACAGCAGTGTAGAAAGGGAGGAGCTTCTTAAGCTTAATTTACAGTAGGAGCGGGCAGCTTAACATCACCAGGCTTAAAAAGCAGATCATCAAACATGAGGGTGGTTGAGAAAAAATAGCAGGAAATCATCACTAGTGCTTTAGTTTGTGCAGGCTTTAATTTTTTTCAGAAAAAGACAAAGGTCCAGACATTCAGTCTTTATTTAAGTATCACTTAAGAGACAATTTAACCAATGAAAAAAACATGTGAAATATGCAGCCTGGAAAATTGTCTATCTCTCACACCGAGAAAAAACAGGTCAAGTAGATTTCTTAAAACAGAAAACAAAATAGAGCAGGTAAAACAGAAAGCAGCTCTATTAGTCACAGACAAAAAATATAGGTTTACTTTTATCACCCAGCAGGGAATCACCAGGAGTGCTTTAGTTTATGTAGGCTTGAAATCTTTTCAGGAAAAAAGACAAATGCCAAAAAAATTCACTGTGTATTTCAATATCAATGTAATATAAACTTCATCATTCTCTATAATGCTTTGTGGCTCATGTTTCCAATACTTCTCAGCTACTTCTGTATTGTAATGTTTTTACAACCCCCAATGCAGCAGTCTTGCCACTTTATTATGTTTTTCAGTATACAGGCCCTATGCCATTAGTTTATCACACCCAGCAACAAGTTGTGCAACTGCTTCCACTTCTGTTTTACAGAACCTGAATTTGTCTATTTTTCCCAAATGTTAGGTCTATGTTAAATATTCGAACATCCAAAATGTTGAACATTACATGGTCGAGACCAAATGTTCAACATTTGGATGTTCGAACATAAAAAAAAAAAAAAAAAAGAAAATACAGAAAAAAAAACACTTTAACAGTACAGTGCCATTGAAAGTCTATCTTCGAGCACTCAAAATTTCGAACGTTTGGTCTCGACCGTGTAACATTCGAAATTTTGAGCGTTCAAAGATTTGACAGGTACCCCAAATTTTCAATAGACTTTGTAAACCAACATGTATGTAGTCCACTGTCCTTGGCCACTAGTATTAATTTTTCAACTTTTGGTTTAAATCCACTTCTCCTTAGCCATTCCTTCATCACATCCTGATCAACATGAGGTTGTTCCAGGGGTTTTGTGTACTTGTAACTATATTTATGCTTTTTCCACATGTCTTGCCATCTCATCTGATCCTTCTCCGTATATTCTTTAATTTGTTTTTGGGCACATTCAGTTGCTGTCTGATTTTTGTCTGTTTCTGGTTTAATTTCCATTCCCACTTGACACAGATATGCTTCTGCTAAACTAAGCAAGGTAGTCATCTTAGACTTATTCTGCTCATGCATTAAAATTTTCACTATGTTTAAATCTGGTAAAATCAGAGGATATGTATACAGTCCTACAATTGCAAACCTATTCATGTAATCAATTTTGAAAAAACACTTACCTCCTTCAGAACAAGGAAAATATATGTATAATCTTGATATGCACTGATTTATATATATCATTTGATAAGTGGGAAACATTTTCTTGTTTTCCCGTCTGACTGGTCTAGTACCTTTTGGGGCCAGTCACCCCAAAACTGTAAGTTAGAACAGGAAGAGCAAATTGGATTTATACCTTGGACTTTCTTACTAGATGTCAGAGCTATTTCCAGTATTAATTTTAGTCTTCTAAAATATTCCTTAATGAGTTTTGTTTGCATCTGTTCATGTTTTATTGTTAATCCTTCGACTCCCAAATATTCATACACTTCCTCCTGCTCAATTTCCTTTATATCACATTCCTGTTGCAGCCAGATGTTTTCTTGGTGCTGCAGCTTTCCTGCTTTGAATGTTACTTCTGCACATTTATCAAGACCAAATGACATTCTTATATCATCTGAAAAAGTTCTGACCTCTTCCAGTTGTGCTTTCAGCTCTTCACCTGATGAACAGTTTTAAATCATCCACAAAAAGAAGGTGAAGAAGTCCTTTGCTGCTTTTTTTCTGAGAGCCAAATTGTAACTATGACCTAATCTGTTAAGTCATCAGTTTAATGGGTTAAGGGCAAGACAAAAGAGCAGCAACACTTTTTTATGACCTATCTATGCCATACTTAGATTCTTCCCATTTTTACAATTCTCCTTTAAGACTAACAAAAAATGATCCTTTGTTCCATATGACCTTCTTTTGTTGGGTCTATATTAAATTAGCGAACGCTTAGAAAAGCGAATGCTAATTCATCGACCCCTTTTAAGCAAAAGTTTAAAATCTCGAACACCCGAAACAGCACGTTTTCCCTGGGAAAAAATTTGCTGTTCCGAGAAACACACACACAACACAAGCACACCAAAAAAACAGCAATCCACACACATACACTTAAAATCCTACATCTACCCTACACTGTACATACACTACTATCTATTCACTTACCTTAACCCAAACCGTAACCCTAAGGTCAGTCATTATTGCACACTCACCTGACCTGCACCCTAACCCTAACTCACCTACCCCGCCCTAACCCTAATGTCTGTCACTATCGCACACTCACATCACCTGCGCCCTAACCCTAACTCACCTAACCCATGCCCTAACCCTAACGTCCGCACAATTGCATACTTACCTGAACCCGACCCGTACCTTTCCACCACAGTGCTGAAAATAGCAAAGCCACAGAAACAGCCAACCAAATTCATTCTCTAGGAAAAAATTCAGTGTTCTGCAGCTTTGCTATTTTCAGCGTTCACTGTTTTGGGGTTGATATTAGAACATTTGATGTTTTAAAACTTCAGTGTTCTAATATACACCCCTTTTGTTCTATTGCCATGACTATAAACTCAATTCCAGTATATAGTTTATACATTGCCAGAAGGCTAGTTGGTCTATAGTTTTTAACATAGCTTGCAGGTTTACTCTTAAAAAGGAGTATTGTTTTTCCTGTTGTTAACCAGGTTGGTGTCTGTTCAGGAAGCACAAATAAATAGTTCTTACTCAGGGCTAAATCTTCATATAAACATAGTAATACTTTTGCCCAGAAGTTAGGTACTGCATCTGGGCCTGAGATTTTCCAGTTAGGTTTTCTTAATTTTGATTTGATTTTTCTGACCATTACTTTATCCCATTCCATATCCTGTACATTTGAACTTCCTACTGTTTCTTTTACTTCTTCTATCCAATCAGCATCTTTATTATGTACTACAGGATCTTAATAGATATTTCTCCAAATGTGTCTATTTCTTCTTTTTTTGGTGGTGTTTCTATTCCTTTTGCTTTATTTCCCAATTTTCTATAAAACATTTTTGAGTTAGCAATGAATTGCTTATTTTGTACTTTTCCTTTATATTTACCTACATATATTTGAAGTTTTTCTGCCTGTGCTGATATGTTTAGTTTATTATTTGTTAGTGTACGGTAGATCCTGGTCAGTTCTGATACTGCACATTGCTTTTATCATGTATATCTTTCTGAATATTTTTGCTGATGTGTTCCCTCTTCTGTACTCTTCTTTGACACTTCTTGTCTTAATTGCTTTATAGTTTTCTCTATTCAATATTTCCATGATGGCATTTGATTTCTTCCCTTTTTTCCCTTATTGCCCTGTGTTTTTGTGGTAATACTTTATAAAAATAAAAGGTGTTTGCTTGTCTTTGGATTAAAAAAGAGTTGGTGGTTACAATAGAAGTAAAAGCATGTTGTATAATCTTTTTTAACTTTTCTAGTTTGTATGAGAGGCAGATAAACGTGGAATTTTCTGCATACTGTACAATGTATGCTTGTCATATAAAAGTGTGAAAATTGTTTATAAAGAAGTTAAACAGAAGACGATCAAGGATAGAGCCTCATAGAACACCTTTATTGATGGGTAGATAAGGGGAAAAAAAGAAACCAAGTTAAGTAGCTGGATTGGACCCACTCACAAGTAAAAATAGATGAAAGGCTCTGTTGTAGTAAACTAAATCCACTTTATTCACTTCACAAAAACACATGAATTGTTCACCAAGGATAAATACTTTCATCTAGAAGGTCTAGGCTTCATCAGATAACTTATCACAAGTGGGAACTTCCTTATATACAAGTACAACAGGAAATTACATAAGCAATAAAACAATTAAATAAGTAAATTAATTAAAAGTGATACAAGCACAATAATAGTAGTCTTGGTAGTGAATGCGTACAAGTGATAACCTGATTTCAAAAACACACACACAAACACACAAGCCCCTAATAAATACAAAATAAATGCTAAATAACAATGTCATATAAACCCCTATGTCACTAGATGGGTTGCAAACTGGCTCAAGGACAGAACCCACATGGTTAGAATTGCTGGAGCCATGTCAGACTCCAAACCAGTTGCAAGTGGCGTCCCACAAGGCTCAGTCCTGGGACCTCTCTTGTTCAGTATATATTTCTCGGAGGTACAGGCCAACACGGAAGGACTGTGGCTGACCAAGTTCACAGATGACTGCAAACTGGGCGCCATAATCGACTCTCCAGCCGACACAAGCATCCTCCAAAAGGGCCTCATAGAAACAGACAACTGGTGCCAGAGCCATGGCCTCAAGCTAAACGCCAAAAAGTGTATAGTCATCCCCTTTGGCAAAACAAAGTGCCCACAAATTACCACATAGGTGGTAATCCATTAAGTACAGAAGAAGTAATTAGGGACCTGGGGACCCAAGTTGATAGCAATCTCTCATTTGACAACCACGTGGCCAAAGTGGTTAGAAAAACATTTTATATAGCCCACCTAATCATGAAGGGATTCACATCTAGATCAGGGGAGGTCATCATGCCTCTTTACTCATCCCTCATCTGGCCCATAATTGAGTACAATGCCACTTTTGGGATGTACCTTACCAGACACCTGCAGCAACTGGAAAGACCCCAAAAGTACCTCACCAAGAGGATCAAAGGGCTCAAACAGATGCCATATGCTGCCGGTTAAAGAAACTCCAGCTCTACTCAGTGGCATACCGCCTGTTCAGAGGCGATCTGTGCCTGATGTATAAAGCCATGTCCAACCCAGAATTAATGGACATGCTGCACCTCAGAAAATCCAAATCCCATCGAGCTACATGCTCGAGAGACTTGAACCTCAGCACCAAAATAAATAGGACATGCTGGAGGGACAGATTCATAACCCAGAGGCTCCCTTCACTCTGGAATAAAATCCCAGTCCAGGTTAGGCAGAGTCCCTCATTGACTCTCTTCAAGAGGAATCTTGATGTGTGGATGGGAGATTGTAGGTTTACCCCGGGTATCACTTCTGTGTCACTGTTAGACAGAGGCACAGTATACTAACCTCAAAAAAGGGCATAGCAAAATTAATTTAAAATGGGTGGCGAAAGCCAAACACATTCTGGCTAGGCTTATAAATGCCCTAGGGCAGATAGCCTAGTATGAACCTATGAACCTATGAAATATGCATATCATAAATATATGCATAAAATATAAATATATATATTAAATATATAAAATTCTTTAAAATGGAAATGTAAAAAATGTTTTATACAATGAATACTATTAAGTTAAATACATAAATAAATACTTAAATACTGAAATAAATACTAGGGAGGTAGATTTACCTCTCTAATGCTTTTAATTTCAGAATAGGGCTAATAGTAGTGTGCTCATTAAGACTTGGCCAGTTCCCTGCATTTAAACGTAACTGCCAACATAATTCTCTTTTTTCCAAAAATAATGACCAAATCCCCACTCTTATGTCAGTGCTAATACTATCTATAATAAAAAATTGAAACTTGTGATCGATGTTCTCCATTATATGCTTACTTAGGGCATTGGTCTCTTTTTTATTTTTACTATCATATAGATGTTTATATATATATATATATATATATATATATATATATGGTTTTTAAACTTCCGGTCAGTCTTGTCAATGTAATAACAAGAACAGATAGCGCACATAGCACAATAAATAACTTTCTCCGAACCACAAATTATATTTCTGGTTAATCCTAATCTCTACATTGTTGATGTAAAATGTGTTCCCCTCTTTTATGTATCTGCAGTAGTTACATCTACCACATTTATTCATAAAACCAGATCTGTGGTTGGAATAGATATTGCTAGTCTCAAATATATTTTTCAAGTTCTTACCTCTTCTGTATACTATGGTGGGTTGTAATCCTATTAAAGGTCTAATGTTCTTCTCATGTCTAAGGTTGGACCAATTTTTTACTAAAATGTCTCTTAGCATAAAACTATCTCGTGTAAAAATAGTAATAAAGGAAGTTTTAAAATCTCTACTTTCTTCAATTGTAATATTGTCATGTTTATTAGTAGATGTAACATTTATAGTCATATCTCTTAAAAGTAGAGGCAAATAAAAACCATGCTCCTTCTTGTTACCAACCTCAATCATAATATCACTTATACATTTGAAAGGGTACCCTCTTTTCACAAACATCTGTTTCAAATTATCACATTTATCCAGGAATTCCTCCATGCCAGACACCATAGGTGCTTCCCACATGTATTGGCCTTTAACAATTGCCTTCTTTTGTTTTATAGGGTGGGTATTGGAGAAATGCAATAAAGAATTCAAGTACATACTTTTTCTAAAAATCTTTGATACAAACTTCATGTTTAAATAATCTTTCACCAAGAAAATGTCTAAAAAAAGAAATCACTTTGAGGTAACTGGTGTGAGTGAACTTTAAAAATTCTGTCGTAGTTTCAATAAAATTGTCAATAACATCAATAGGTCCATCCCATAGAACAAACATATCATCCAAAAACCTGGTATAAAACTTAATATGCTTAAAATAGCATGAGGGGAAATACATTTTTTTTCTCCCATTGCCTGACCACAATATTAGCATAGAGACCACCACATGCAGAGCCCATAGCCACTCCCTCTTGTTGCAAATATATCTCTTTGTTAAACAATATAAAATAGTTTTTAAGGACCATTTCCATCAACTGCGTATAGACTAAAACATCAAAATGTGCAATACCTTTTTCTTGGAGGTAATCTATAAACCAGTCTAACCCCGTGTCATGGGGTATGACTGATTACAAGTCCTTAATGTCAATGGTTATAAAAATATAAGCATCTTTGAAAGGTATTTTGTCCATAGCCTCTAAAAAACTCCATGAGTCCTTGCAAATGTGTGTCTCATTAAAAACATATTCCTTTAACTTGTTATCCAAATATTTTGCCAAGGGGTGGGTAATGGAGCCCTTAGAGTCTACTATGGGGTGCATGGGTGGTTGAACCAGGTTTTTGTATAATTTCGGTAAACCAAACATAACAGACAGTTTGGTGTAAGGAACCGATAAATAATTAAGAACATATATAGATATTGAACCCTCAATAAAAAGATCTTGGAGTTCATTTCTTATACAGTTATATGCACCATTAAGTTCATTTACAGAAGATTTGGTATAAGATTTTCCTTCTAGAATGAATAACATTTTCTTATTATAATTCCTGTCATTCATCAAAACTACACCTTCCCCCTTGTCTGGTTTCATGATTCTAGTGGTATGTGAAAATTTCTTTATTTCTTCAATAATCTTTTTCTCGCTAAAATTAACATTCCCATTGGTAAATTTTGAATTACATATGTCCAGTTCACAAATATTCTCAAATAATTGGACAGTAGGATGAAGTGGGGGATTGTAAGTACTAGAAATAGCCAAGGGGTTAACAAAGGAACTAGAAGGAGAGTTTTTGAAAAAGATTTTTAAATTCAATTTGCATGTGTACATTCTCAGATCCATTAAAATATTAGAAATATCTGGGGATTGTGAGGGTACAAAAGTAAACCCTTTAGCAAACAAGTCACAATGTTCAGAATTAATCTCTATACTAGAAAAATTGTATACATTAAAATCGCCTAAGGTGTTAGTAATAATGTGACAGGGTGGGAGTGGGTGGTCTAGAATATCACCTGAGGTATCAGGTAATAAATTCAAGTTATCTAAAAGAGCCACAGTTAAGTCCAGTTGTTCCATGTCTGATACTGTTTCCCCCCTCTGTTCACCATCCCTCCCCTGTTCCTGTAGTTGTTGTTGTTGTACATCAGAACTGTCTCCCAGTTGTTGTTCCCTGGTGAACCCTTGTTCCTCAGGTGCTCCGAGCGTCTTAAAGGTGGGAACTCCTATGGGTCTAAAAAAATTTGCCCCAAGTTACTAACAGAGAGATTACTCACATTGTTAATTTTATTAGTGTTCACTGAATTCAAATTTGGGTTTATAAATTTATTGCCCCATTCCTGAGAGTGTGGAGACCTAGGATATGCTGAACCATTAGTGTAGTCATTTCTATCTCTTGTTAATTTTTTTGTTTTTCTGAATTTAATAGAACTTACTAAATGATCCATGCTTTTAATTAGTGTCATGCTCATATTTATACTTATCAAAGTGCAAACGAACACAAATAATTTTATCTAATTCAGAAACAGAAGCTGACAATTCAGAAATCATACCATCATTGTGCTGTATAATCAAATGCATGTATTCTACACCATGCCTATCAAACAAAGCAGTCAACTGTTTAAATAAATCTGAATTATATTGTAAGCCACTAGGATAGCGCTACATTCTCAGACCTTTTGGTACTATATTTTCTTTTATACATTCCCTAAAATATTCATTATCAGGCTGTAAATGCTTGATTTTGGAAAGTTTATAGTCAAATAAGTCAAAAACAGATGGTAAATCATTGTTACCATTAGCCATTGTAACTCCTTCAGTCTCATCAAAGGAAATAGTTTCTGTTAGCAAGTCCTGCAGTGCTGGAACTGTAGCTGCCATTGAAATAGTATCCACTGTTTACAAAATCCGTTGCCCACAGGATATAGATAAGTTTATATTGTAAATTCCATTGGAAATATTGTTAAAAAAACTTCTGGTAGGGCGTTGAGTGTTATTATCCAAAGTTGAATCATTTAACACAGACTGCAAGCTTGTAGACGCCATATCTGCCCCACTAGATAGCTGCAAATGCGATCTGATGTCAGAAGGCACCGTGTTGACCAAAGCATTAATTTTGAGAGATAGCGACTGTACAACTGAGCTTAGAGTAAGCACAGTCTGCTGTAATGTTTCCAAATCTGTATTCTGAGTGAGGAGTGGGGCCGATGAATCCCCGTTATCTTCACTGGCCATGACAAACTAATAAAAAATGAAGAACAAGTACAAACCAAACCAGAAATAAAGAAACCAAGTGAAGTAGCTGGATTGGACCCACTCACAAGTAAAAATAGATGAAAGACTCTGTTGTAGTAAACGAAATCCACTTTATTCACTTCACAAAAACACATGAATTGTTCACCAAGGAAAAGCGTTTTCGTCTAGAAGGTCTAGACTTCATCAGATAACTTATCACAAGTAGGAACTTCCTTATATACAAGTACAACAGAAAGTGACATAAGCAATAAAACAATTAAATAAGTAAATTAATTAAAAGTGGTACAAGCACAATAATAGTAGTGCTGGTAGTGAATGCATACAAGTGATAACCTGATTTGAAAAACACACACACAAACGCACAACCCCCTAATAAATACAAAATAAATGCTAAATAACAATGTCATAAATATGTATATCATAAATATATGCATATAAATATAAATATATATAAAAATATATATAAAATTATTTAAAATGGAAATGTAAAAAACTGTTTTATACAATAGATACTATTAAGTTAAATACATAAATAAATACTTAAATAAATACTGAAATAAATACTAGGGAGGTAGATAAATATTTGTTTTATGATATACATATTTATGACATTATTTAGCATTTATTTTGTATTTATTAGGGGGCTGTGTGTTTGTGTGTGTATTTTTGAAATCAGGTTATCACTTGTATGCATTCACTACCAGGACTACTATTATTGTGCTTGTATCACTTTTAATTAATTTACTGCGGTGGTGGTGCTGCGCTAGCATTGTCGCCTCACAGTTAGACGTTGCCCGTTCGATTCTCAGTTAGACTGTCTTCTGTGTCGACATGCGTGAATGGCCGTTCCTTCATTGAAGGTTGTGCGTTAGGCCCGGCAAGCCAGAACGTAAAAATCTACTGCCAATCATTAGCAGACCAGAGTTCCACTGTGGCGACCCCTGAAAAGCCAAAAGACACACACACACACACACACACACACACACACACACACACACACACACACACACACACACACACACACACACACTTATTTAATTGTTTTATTGCTTATGTCACTTCCTGTTGTATATAAGGAAGTTCCCATTTGTGATAAGTTATCTGATGAAGTCTAGACCTTCTAGACGAAAGCGCTTATCCTTGGTGAACAATTCATGTGTTTTTGTGAAGTGAATAAAGTGGATTTTGTTTACTACAACAGAGTCTTTCATCTATTTTTACTTGTGAGTGGGTTCAATCCAGATACTTCACTTGGTTTCTTTATTTCTGTTTGGTTTGTACTTATTCTTAATTTTTTTATTAGATAATGGAAAAATGTAGAATTCCATCTGCCTGCCTGCTAATGTTCTGACAAGTAATTATTAACCCCCTGAAGAGTAGGTTGTGAGATACCCATTATAGACAGTTGTAGTAGGAGTTTTTTTATGAGGCACAGTGTTGAAAGCTTTTGGTAAATCTAGGAATAAAGATACAAAGTTATCTGTTTCCCTGGCTTTATTTATATCTGTGTAAAGTTAGGAGAGCAGTTGTGCTGTGGACATGTCTAAAACCATGTTGAGATTTGGTTAGTAGTTGTTCCTTTAAGAGATGCTGGAGTAGTTCTTCATGGACACATTTTTTTCTAACATTTTTGGGTTGGGGATTAGATGGCAGTGGATTTGAAGTAAGATATCTTGGTAGAAGTGCCATCTTTTGGAGGGGGGTGTTATAACATTTATTTTGGATTGTAGGAATATAAGATTCCTGCATTGACTTGTTTATAAAGATGGAAAGTGGATTAGCACAGTGTGAATAGGGTTCATGTTTGGATAATAATTTATGTATTTATTTGTTGGCATTTGATTACTGGAAATTCCAACTGGATAGGAGCCCATTTTCACAGTAGGCTCAAGGAGAAAAGCTCCAAAGTATTGTAAAAAATTTAAGAACAATAATTTTACAAATTTCAAAAATAATACAAAAAATCTGCAGCTTAAATAATTATACCAAATTAGACAAAATATGAAAATGATGGTTAAGAATAGATAGGAGTTATTTAATAATAATTTATTATTTAGCAAAATTTTAATCAGTTAATAGAGAAATTAAAGGTAATTTAATGTAATACAAACATGAATTGCAATATGAGGTGAGAGAAAAGCAGGCTTTTGGTATGGATAAAGAGAAAGCCAGGGGAGAGAAACTGATAGAAGTCTGGAAGTGCATGATGAGGAGAGCATAAGGAGGTATAAAGCATGAATGGGTACTTGTTCACATTTAGGGATATAATTTATCCTGATCTTCAACAAGAACAGAGCCAGCTTTTGGCTAGGAAGTCTTTCAGAATGCTTTTGAAGGATGGGAGGGAGGGTATTGACCTGATGGACACAGATAAGGAGTTCCAGTCCTTAGCAACATGGTATGAATATTGACAATGCACAGCAGATTTGATAGGTTTGTGGACAGACAGGAGTTTTTGGTCATTGAAAGTAATGATCAACTGGGAGCATAGTTGTGTAGAATGTTATTTAATGCTGGACAAGCAGATGGATGCTGGATAATTCCATAGCTGATAAGAAGCTGTGTAAATATTAGTTGGTGGGGTAGTTCTAACCAACTTAGGCTTTATAGTGCTATACAGTGGTGGATTCTGAAAGGAGTATTTGCTGTAAATTTTGCAACTTTGTTATAGCATTGTTCAAGTTTTTGATTGTTATGACTCCTAAAGGTAAGTAAGGATGAGAATGCCATAAAGAAGTGTGGGGAGGAGATAAGTAGTGGAAATTGTAGTTTTGGTTGTATTGGTGAGAATGCTTTTGACTCTCTATTTTTTTATTATTTTTAAATTTTATAAGGTAATATTATCTGATGAGTAAGGATTGTTTTCCTTCTGCCATACTAGTTGTTTAATATATGTCATTTATATTTATTTAGTTTATAATATTGTTTTTAGTATTTATTTGTTTGTATACATACATTGGAACTATTAGAAGGTTTGTTTTATTAAGGTACACTTTATAAAAGAATGGTAGGATTTTACATATATTTGTAAATTGACATAAGATGTCCTCCTGTTTAACCAAGACGAAAAAGTTGGGTTGGTTGTTCATATGAATGTTTTTATATGAATGTCTTTTGTTAATTGAAACTTGTTAATTAGGGAGGGGTTACTAGTATTTAACCTCAACCTTTCATTGAGTCTAACTGTTTTGTCTGAGGAAGAAGGGTTAGTGAACCTTCCGAAAGTTCTTGGTTAATAAAGTGCTAACACCATTGTTTTTAAAGCTATCGCCTGCTCATTGGAACATTTATTACTTCTGCACTCAGCTTCCTTCATGGCTTTCTTTTCAAAAGTTTGTTTTGCCGTTTTTGTCTTAAACTCTGTAAAGAATCCCTAGTTTTTCATGTGTTTTTCTTATGCAATTTTGGACATGCAGGTCAAATTTAAGGTTATCATCCACTATCATCCTTAATTATCAAGAGAAAGGACTATATTTTTGTTTCATGAGAGAGGGATTTGGGGAGGAAAAGTAGTATTTTTTTTTTATTAGGGTTGAGCATGAGTTATGAGTTACAAAGCCATACTTCAGTGGCTGTTAAAGCTTCCTGGGTTATTTTTTGGAGGTGTGCCATGCTATCAGATGTGCAAATGAGTGTGGAGTCATCTGTGTACTGTATTAGGGATGCTTGTTGTGTGAATGTGTGGAGATTGTTGGTGAGAATGTTAAAGAGGATGGGGCCAAGGATAAAACCTTGTGGAATAACAGTGGTGACTGGGAGGTATGGAGAGATGGTGGAATGCTATTTTACTGACTGATACCTATTGGATAGGTAGCTTTTGAACGATAGAAGAGTTGTTTGAAAGAGACCTAATGAGGACATTTGAAGTAAAGTTTTGCGGAGATAAACTGTGCTAAGGTTTTAGACAAGTCTAGAAATAAGGAGGAGACTATTTTCCCATTATCTCTAGCTTTACTGGCAGTATCTATATAGGTTAGGGGTCTATATTAGCTCGCCGAAAGGTATTTCCAGAGAACACCTCTTCATTGACACCTAATCAACAAAAAATCACTTCCGCAATTTGCAGAATTTTTCTAGGGCAATGAAGTAGTTCGCTAACTGTACAACTTTGCCCTTTTCTCCATTGTAGTGTGATCTCAGAGTTGGTGTATATAGTTGAGGGGTGTGTTGGAGTGCGAGAGGTGATGCCCCTGACTTGGGTGGGTTTGCTTTAGTGCATCGTGGCTTCTGTTGTGCTGCAGGGCAATTGTTTCATTGCCCTGGGAAAATTCCACGAATTGCGGAAGTGATTTTCACTGATTAGGTGTCGATGAAGAGGTGTTTGGTGAAAATATCTTCCTGCAAACTAATATAGACCCATAGGTTAGAAGTAAAGTGTTAGTACTATGGGAATAATAGAAGCCATGTTGTGTGGGGAATAGGAGTTCTTTCTGCAGGAGACAGTTTAGCAATTAGTTTTGAATACATTTTTCAAGTATTTTGGAGAGAGGAGTTAAGACTGCTATAGGTCTAAAGTTAGTAATGTCTGTTGAATTTCCTCCGTTGTTCAGAGGGATAATGTTGGACTTTTTTCCAGAGAGAGGGAATGTGGGATTCCTGGACTGACCTATGTAAATGGATTGAGACAGGATAGGCAATGCTATCAGCTGCTATTGAAGGTACTTGCTTGGAAGGTTATCAGCTGAAATAGAACATGGTTTGAGTTTGTTTAAGAGTAGTTTTATATAAGATGTGAGCACAGGTTTGAAGGTAAAAGTGGGTGTGGTGATATTTAACTGTTGGGAAGGGTTAGGATTGATGTTGGGGAATGTTTTTATGAAAGAAGTAGCAACTGTTTTTAGTGTGAAGGTAAGGGTATTAGTGGATGGGGGAGTCAGGAAATGATTCATTAGTGAGGATAGCTATGCTGTCAGTGAAGTATGAGTTAAACATGGTGTCTGTTTCTAAGGAGGAATTATTGAGACAAGGGTTAGAGACATTTTTAGTTCCTGGGTGTAAAATTTCTTTGATGGATGAACAGATTTTTTTTGGGGGGGGGTTATATCTACAATCGTTTTGCAAATCAGAATAGTATTGCTTCTTATCAAGGTTGACTTGCTTTTTGGTAAAGGTACAACGTTCTTTAAAGTGTTGTAGGTTTTGTGGAGTTTAAGTTTCTGCCAGTCTTTCCATGCCTCCTTTCTATTTTTTCATAAGACTTCTATTCTGATTATAAGGCTAAGAGGAAAAGTTACTTTCTATTATGATTAGAAAGCTGAGGCAAAGTTACTCTCTTCCTATGTAGTGGGGCAATGCTGTTTACGATACTTAAAAAGTTGAAATGAACCTTTTGACTGCCTCTTCTCATGACAAGGCTTTTAGAATCATCCAGTTAAATCAGTTCAGTGCAGCTAAAAATGATTCAGCATTAAAGTTTGAGAGATTATGAGTATTTTTGTATATTTGTTATTTGCCATGGTGAGTAATATTCCTGAGAGTATGTGTTCAACAGTGTTCCAAAAGGGATTCAGGAAGGGTTCCTGATGCAGTCTAGTTACAAGGATCAGAGTCCAGAATCTGGTCAAGAATGGGATTAATGTCTTGGTATTTGTTATAACAAGTAGAAGAAGCTGTTTGAAGTCACAAATGTTAAAGCTAGAAGACTGATGGCTAGAAGTGCTACTACTTCACTTAATATTGACATCTCTCAAGATGACTGTTTCATTGGTAATATTGTGCGAAATCCAGTAAAGGAGGTTTTCTTGGGTGGGTATATTATTTCCAAGGGGCATATGTAGAACAATTATACAAAGGAGTTTATGGTCATTTAATTTTATGTAGAAGATAAGTAGCTCTGCATTATTGAATTAGGGTAGAGTTTTTGTAAGTGGAGACACTTTATATGTGTTAGGACATAGGATAGCTACCCATCCAGCTTTTTTTGTTTAGCCTGTTGGCTATAATAATGCTGGATCTCAGGGAAGAATGTCTGAGTCTTTTACATGAGGTTTTAGCTATGTCTCTGTAAGGGCTTCAATTTCTTGTGCAAAATAAGAGATCTGGGCATGCAGTTCAGTGATTTTTATTAGTAAAGTTTAATTGTTTAGAATTATGACATATGTCCAGAGGGAATGTGTGTGAGGGGATTAGAGATGGAAGTAGGGCCTGAGTTAATCATTATATCACCACATAGTTTCATTTCTGAATTATGTTAGGGATACTGAAGTGGCTTTATTATGGTAATTTTTATTTTTGTTTTGTTTTGGGGTGGTAGTGAAGAGAAGTAATAATTTTGTATTTAAAGTAAACAGTATGTGAGCTGCTAAACAGATGTGAAACAATTTATGGAGAAGAAATTTGGGTGGAATGGCTTAATGGAGGCTAACTGTAGGTGAGGTAAGAGCGAATGGAAATTCTGTGCAAGTAAGAATAGAAGCAGAGTAATTAAGGAAGCGAGTTGTGATGAGATGGAGAGCCAATGAACTTATAAAGTTAGCAACAAAGATATGCAGGCGTTAAAGTGGTATTAGGTGTAGTCAACAGCAATAGTAGTAGTAGTGAGTGTGTCAGATAAGAAATGAAGTAGACAGAGCTGAGAATCAAAGACAGGAATTTGCAGTACTGAGTATGAATAAGAATAAAGTGATAAGATAGAAAAGTGGGAGGAGTTGGTGTGAACTCAGGAGTAAAAGTGATTTTATTGCAGTAAAATTGTGCAGAGGAGCTGATAGGTGGGTTGGAGAAAGAAAAGGTATTTGTTTACACAGGAAGGGGAGAGAGTGTTGTAGTTCAAAGAAAAGGAAGGTGGATGTTTACTGAGCAGTCATTGAGTGACTTGAGTGGGAAAGTGACTGTCAGAAGTACTATGTTGGATGCTGTATTAACAGAGTAGACATTGAGTAAGAGAGTGAGTGTGGAAGTGAATATTAATAGTATTGTGATAGATGTAATGGGGTGGTCGAATGCTTGGAAATTGTCCTAATATGTTGCTGCATCTATAAACAGATTTGTGATGCCATTAAAAATGGGAGACGAGCTGTGGGAATAAATGTCTAGATGTGGGAGGGGGGGGTGGCCTGGGAATTTGAGATGGGAGGAGAGCCTAGTCACCTGTAACCTAGATAATGGGATAAGTATCCACACATTTACTCTGGAATTGACTGGACTAGCTCTCCTAGAGAAATTAGATGCGGCATGAAGAAAGGTACAGGCAAGGAGTAAATGATCATAAAACTCAACCAGCTAGGAATATTCATGTATCTATGAATTTATAAGGGTGTTTGGGATGCTTTTCTGCAGATTAGATATTTGGTGCTGTTTTCAGAATGTGTTGGATGAATGTTTGATGTGGGGAATCTGTCTCTGTCAACCCACTCTATTTGATTGTCCATGTTGTTAATGGTAGTGGTACCTGATGTACTGATATAATGCCTATGCACAAACACACACTCACACAGATATATATATATATATATATATATATACATACATATATATATGTATATATATATATATATATAGACATCAATAAATATAAGTATATAAATTAGTATATATATATATATATATATATATATATATATATATATATATATATATATATATATAAACTAAGAACTGAACTTCGTGACAATAAAAGCATTCAAAAAAAATAGTAAATCACACCAACAACTCTTGTAGAACTTTAGCGCTTTCGTCTTATTTATTATCAAGACTTCTTCAGAAAGACATGTTTCATAAGTATGAGCAACCATTTTCACTTCCTTTATATACATTAGTTCTAGCAGGCCATTTAAATTAACAACAGTTCCTTTCCAATAGTAAAGTGTGAACAAGCAGGGTGCTGTGTGCATTTTCATTAACATTACAATCGCAGTTACATAAGGTAAATTACCAGAAAGTACCACAAAGACCCAGAAAGTGGACAGTTTGACTCCAACATCTACCGCAAGCCCACTTTCTGGAATAACTATCTAGAGTTCAGCAGCCAGCATCCCCATTTCATGAAAAAGAATATTGTAAAAGGACAATTCATCCGGTTATCCAGACTCATTTTTAGGGACGAGGTTTTCATCAAGGAAGGTTTTTACCTCAGAAACTTGTTCCTAGAAAGAAAATACCCAGAGTATCTAGTGGACAACCTGTTCCAAGAGATCATACAGCACAGACACTCCAGGTACCCACCAATCCTGGAAAAGGGATTCACAGCAAGGGCACAGAACGAACCGAACAAAAAGGACTGGGCGTCAAGTTTCCCCCTTCCAATTTCCACCGACATGTTTGGAATCAGAGGGTTCCTCACCAACAATTGGGACATCTTGGGAGGAGAAAAAGGTCTGACAAAGTTACTTGGGACATCCCCAAACTTCTGTTTCAAACGAACCTCTTCTTTTGGTGGTGCGTTTGAGAGGAATAAAAGCCCATCCCCACAGAGTGAAGTATCGACAGAACCTGGAATGTCTGACTGCGGCACGTGTGTTGCCTGTGTATACATACGAAAAAACAACAACGTCACCTTCCCGCACTGCAACAGAACTGTCAGTCTACATGACCACTATGACTGCAACACAAAAAATGTAGTCTACTGTGCTTTCTGCGAACACTGTTGGAATTTCTATATCGGCAAAAACGAACAGGAAGCTGAGTAGCCATATTAAAGAACACACTGCAGCAATACACAAACAGGAGTTTGAATGCCTTGGCTAAACACAGTGCTATTTGCCCAAACTTCACAGGATTCAAATTCACAGTGCTGGAAAAAATAACAGAATTTGTAGGGGACATGGACACATTCCTGCAAGTCCGGGAATTAAAATGGCAGATAGAAATGAGAGCTGATGTCTATCCAGGTCTCAACGAGACACTGAACATTAAATGTGCACTTAAATGGTATAGAGATTGAAATGTGATAGGGTTTGAAGAACTGTGCAAGAGGGTTTGAAGAATTGTGCAAGTAGATTTAATGTGTTTATGGATTTACAACTGTGCAAGTGTATACTGTGTTTCCTCTCTCTCTGACTTTTGACTCCCCCATACCCCGTACACACATGCTCCCAATCACCAGGCTAGCCCCCACTGACCGCACCAACTATACCCCCCGGTCTCACTATTTCACGTAGCCATTCAAGGGGTGACACCATCCAAACCAGCCCACAGCTGGTACCAACCGCACTGACAGTCTTCTGGGACACTCTGTCATTCATATGCTCCTTGTCATGGGCGGCCCCCTACCAGCCCCCCCTCAACTCCACACCGCATTCCTCCCACTCTCCCATCAGGTGGCATACCCACACATTACTCTACACACACACCAATACCAAAGCATAGTAGGACTCTCTACCTGACTCCTCCACCTTCCTCCGTTCCCTTCTTTACTTGAATCATCACAGCATGACTGTCATCCTTCCCGGTTCCCCCATAATTTTTTTTTTTTTTTTGCACACAATCCCTTTTTGCACACAGTCCCTTTTTGCACACAATCCCCTTTTTGCACATGATCCCTTTTTGCACACAATCCCTTTTAGTATGCACACGGCACCTCAAGGCTATTACTGTCTGACTAATTTACCTTATGTAACTGCGATTGTAATGTTAATGAAAATGCACACAGCACCCTGCTTGTTCACACTTTACTATTGCAAAGGAACTGTTGTTAATTTAAATGGCCTGCTAGAACTAATGTATATAAAGGAAGTGAAAATGGTTGCTCATACTTATGAAACATGTCTTTCTGAAGAAGTCTTGATAATAAATAAGACGAAAGCGCTAAAGTTCTACAAGAGTTGTTGGTGTGATTTACTATTTTTTTGAATGCTTTTATTGTCACGAAGTTCAGTTCTTAGTTAAAATTTCTTCTCTTCGTTCAATTTTTTTGAGTGCGGTTAATTTTATATATATATATATATATATATATATATATATATATATATATATATATATATATAAATATATCTGTATCCATATATAGACATATATTTATATTTACTCCTCTTTCTGTCTCCCCTAGCCCTCCTCAGCTGAGGAACAGTTTAAAAAAAATGTCTGTGGCCTGGTACCTTTGGCTTCTAAAATGTAGAAGCCAATCAGGTCCTGTTTTTGTGCCTTTCACCTGACACTCCTTCCTCAGATTTTATTAAAAAAATCTTGTTTTCTTTTAAACTGTTGAAAATTGTAAAAAGCAATTACTACAGTTTATACCATGCACAGATTGCTACATCACTGAGGTTCTACTTTAAAAAAAATGAAAGAAGAAAAAAATATTTTTTTCTTTTAAATAGTTGCTGCAGTTTAGACCACATACGGAGCACTACAGCACTCAGTTTGAATGCAAATGCAATATTGGCTTTTAAAAGCTGGCATACACTAAAGAATGAGTGGGATGATGCATCAGATGGCTGATTGCACCCCTTAACACTTTGCAACTGGGGCAGTTACCCCCTTCACCCTACCGTAGCTATGCTAATGATACACACACACACACACACACACACACACACACACACACACACACACACACACACACACAGTCAAGTATATGACACATCCCCCGAGATTTAATAAAATCCATGTAGGCATATTGTAGAGCCTACACAGAAGTTACCATGTCCGTGTATGTGGTTCCTCCTCAGTAGCATGCCATGCATATTAATGATGGTGCATTGCTGAGGCAGATCCATGGAACATGGTTATTGAATCAGTGTAGGGAGTGTATGATCAACTGTGTCTGCAGATGAGTAACACACCCCCTGCACTGTCCAAGTGCATTATAGCAATGTATTTAATGTATTATTTTTTTCTTTACTTTTCTTTTTTTTTTTTTTTTTTTTTACAGGTTTGCATGGTGCGGAGCACAGCAGTGCTAAGCAGCTCTGAGACACCAGACATCTAAAAATAGAAACCAGATGCATTTAATTTGTGATTCAAATGGCAAGTTTAAGCAAAGCTTAGCTTAGCTTGTTTGTGTTGGCGTAGCACAGTGCTTAGCAGTGCTTAAAGTTAGCTCAGAGATATATGTAAAAGTACAGAAGTATTCCAGGCATTCACTTAGCCAAGTAGTTAGAGTTACGGCCTTATGTGCGGTAGGTACAGGGTTTGAATATGTGGAGGGAAATTAAGTGTTTATTTTGCAAATAAAAAGTATTATGATTATTTTTCAATCCTGATCTGCTGCTCTTAGCTAAGCTTTGCTAAGACCTACTAAGCACTGCTTAAAAATCTCTGTTTAGGCACTGCTTGGCAGTCTTTGGCATTGCATGGCTGTGCTTAGCTGGTTTGCACACTACTAAACACTGTTAAGCATTTGCCAGTTTAAGCATTGGTCAGCTCAGCTCAGCTGCACTGGTTTGCATGGTGTCAAGCAATGCACTGCATTTTTAAAAATTGCCCAATGCTGTGTAAGTGCAGGAAAACAGGCTATATTAAGCTCAACAGGTGGGAATGCAGCTTAATTTGTTGGAGTACTTTCTCTGAAGAATACACTATGGCTGACAGAGAGAGTTCACACTTCCAGGTGTAGTGTTGGAGCATTCAGGAGTTCAGGGTCATGGTTTGACTCCTTGTGAAAAACCATGAGGGCCGGTTGATGCAGGGAGGTTACCAGGACTCAAAGTGCAGGACGGAGTCCTGGAACCAGCTGGCAAGGATCTCAACAGTGTAAGTGGTACCCCCCACACAGGTGAGCAGTGCTGTCACCACCATGACAACCTGAAAAGATGGAAGGGGGCTCTTTTGGACACCTGGGTCCAAGAATTCCAGATTGGGAATGTCCCATATATATGGAAGTGCCATTACCGGTCTTTCACCAATATCTAAACTTGAATGTCTGCTAAACTGGTATGCATAATGGTGTCCTTCTCTCACAACAGCTGCAGAGGAAAGGGCTCACAATGTTGAGGTGCATGCTGGCGCTTAGCCAGGTTGAGCCATGCGTGTAGTGAGTACAGTTGTATTTTGCAATCTATAGTCAGATAAGCAAGAAAGAGTAAAACATTACCTGCCATTAGGTATATACAGTAAAGATTGTATTGCAATAAATGTGGACGTAGACCTGTACTTCAATAACTGACTACTGCCAACTGAAGTTCAATAAGCAGGGAAGAGTAAAGTAATAACTATGCTAAAGTAAATGAAATAATGTTTCTACTGTAATAACTCTAGAATTACAGCTGTATTGCAACACCTGCATTACAACAACTGCTGGGCAATAAAACTGTGAAACTATAACAGTAAATGTATGAAGGTACCTCTAATAAAGCTGTGTTGTGCAATCCATGTGGATTTAGGGCTGTTTTGCATGAAATTGATTATAACAACTGTTCTGCAAATAAAAATACAAAACAATACCAGTGTCTGCCTCAAGGTATATCTAATAAAGAGTGTTGTGCAATGAGTGTAGATTCAGAGCTGTTTTTCAAGAAATGAATTATGACACCTATTCTGCAATAACATATGAACCATTAACAATAACACACAAGGTATATTGTGCATATCAGGATTGTATTGTTTTAACCATTGCATTTCAGTTATATGCATTCAGGCTCAGAGGTGGTGCTGTAGGCAAGTATAATAGTGTAATAGCTATAGACTGCAAATATACTGACTGCAAATGTATATGAGTGAGCTAGCCAATCCAATAATCTGATATGGTTTGTAGACTTCACAGATATTTCAACCCACTGACAATATATTGTGTATACCAGCATTCTATGTAGCAGTGTATAAGTTACCTAGTGCCTCTGTCATGCTTGAATTTCATGCCTGTGTGTTCAACTGTCACTGCAGTCTACTATAAAACTGTAACAATAATACCAGCTCATATATTGTTTCCAGGTGAGCTCTAGGCAAATATCAGTCAGCAATTTAGCAGCAGTAGCTCAGTCTGTTAAATTCTTTGTCTCAAGTACATTTTACCACACACAGACTAGGGTTCAAATCCAGTGTTGTGTAGCACTAGAACTTACAGTAGCAGTCACAAAATGATTATAGACTTTCTCTCCATGGGAACTAGAGGAAAATGGGTGAGGTTAGGCCATAGTCTGGATAAATAAGTGTGTGATTAGATGTCACAGACTGTTAAAATCATTACCATATACAGCATAAAATAAAGGAAATAAATGCAATACTAATAAAACGAAAGAAATAAAATGTGTAATCACTGATATGGCTGTATGCCTGATGTGTCTGTTAAAGGTTGCTGCAGTCAGTTAATACATTCAGTGCAGATGTCCTTTGCAGTCACTGCTATTAGGTTCAGTCCCCATGCCTGTCAAGTAAGGCATGATAGTAGCATAGTTTTTGTACTGTACACATGCATGTCTCTCAAGTCTCACTCTGTCACAGAATGTAATTAGTAGTGCGTAATCCCTCTGTCACACATTTACCATCAACATGAGTATCTAACAAAGAATGTAGCACTATGTCAGTCCATAATACACCTTGGTAGTTACATAGGTCCACCTGATGTGCAAATGCTCTGTGTAGTTTACTACCTGCAGTTGTTATGGCTTGGCCCTTACTGCCCCATGCTCATAGCTTGAGAGGTATGTACATGCCACAGCAGCTGTAGTCCACTTGTAAACACAAGGAAAGGACAGATCTGTAGAGTGGATAGCAGTACTTTTCCCCAGGAAATAGACTACAATAATATTAATGGACTGTTTATTTGTCTCTCTATCCATCCCTTAGCTTGATTTATTTATTATTGCTATCCATTGGTTATGGTTTACTATTAACATTTGTTGTTACATGAAACTTTATTTTGAGGCATGTGTTTTACTATTGTTATGCATTATAATGGTTGCATATTAACATATCCTGTTAAATACCTATGTTGCTGGCCTTATGCCATAACTGTTACTGGCACGCTGTTAATATACTGACTGTTATATTATTTATTGTTGTGTTCCATATGATATGCATTGAAATGTGATTGGGTAATTTCCAACTTTCTGGCATGCTGTTATTACTAACACATTTTGTTGTTCATAACTAACCTATACACATTGCTATACCTCTATCACCACAGCATGACAGGGTAGACTGATTCCTGCTGATCTGCCTATCCTACCTCAGCCAGCCATGGCACCGGGTACCAGCGCATCTGAGACCCAAGCTGGTGGTGACCCTCTGCTGGCCCTGCAGCATCTTTGGGTGGAGCAGCCTCAGGGGACATAGCCTGTCCCACCAGGGAGCGGAGGCAGAGAGGCGGTACTCACCCAGGATTGACTACTGGCCATGGTGCACAGGATTCTTCATAAGAGTTCTGAACAATGCCTGAGCTAGCTCGAGGGTAGACTGGACAACCTTGTGAGGCCTGATGGCCCTGGCACCCAGTCTCCACCATAGCCACATTCGGGGAAGTGAAGGAGCAGTGTTGACTGCTCATGAGTGGAGAGCTCAGTCACGCTGCTGCCATCTGGAGGCACATGCTTCTCAGATGCTACAACACCCTCCCCATCCAAGGTGTTTACCCCCTACAAGTGTCATGCACCACCCCTGTCTGCTGTGTTGTCTGTCTGCAATTGCATCCTCTCCTACCCAACTTGACCTCCCCACACATACCTATATCCTTTCCCCAACATTCCACTCTCTCCTTAAAAGTAAGGGCACCTGTCCCACAAATAATTCACCCCATACATTGCTCTCCATTTCACATGTGTCCACTGGACACAACTAATTTGGTCCAATTGGCTTGACAACACATTTATGTTGTCCTCACCCTTCCCTCTGGGGTTTGGGAGTCCAAATTCATCCACAAAATCTGTCAAACAGAACAGCTGTTGCTGTACAATAAATGGCAAGCTATGGTTCTTCCCTACACCCATCATGAAATCGCTGCATGCCTTTCCCCCCTGCTTGACCCCTTTTCACCACTGTCCTATCACTCACTTTTTCTTTTCTTTTTAAATTTTTAGCACAGACCCACTTAAAAGCCTTAATGATCTTATGTGTTCCTCAGAGTGTTAGGCACATGTACAAAATAATCACTCCTGCTAAGTCTCAACCCAGGGTCCATATCAACTACAGCATAGTGCATTAGCCCACTAGGCCACTCAACTCTTACTTAAAACAGGTATTTCCAGCAAAATATACTGAGTGCCACTGACAGACTGCAAGTACATGTACTGGGAAAAATGGGAGTGTCGCTGGGACTCCGATGCAAAATGTACACAAGTACACATATAAATAAATAATAATGGATGTATGTGAGGCCTGGGATAGCATGTAGATATACCCTTTTATCAGCAACATCTTTAAACACACCTGCTAAGGCAAAAATGGCAAAGTACATGTGTACAACTGGGACCCTGCTGCAGAACAACTGCCTTTGAAAGCCATGCACATAATGATGCATGCAGACAGTGTCTGACACAGACTGTTCATATGCACATATATCTTGCAAATACACCTGCTGCAGCCCTGACTCAGTAGCTCATTTTGTCAAATAGCTAGCCTGCAGTACATTTTGCAATCCCATAGTCCTGGGTTTGAATCCAGTGTGTTGCACTTCAATTACATTCTTGTAAACACAGCAAGTAATGACTGAGTCATGCAATTTTTACCTACACAGGTTGCTGCTATTAAATAACTGCTACCCATGTTGGCAAGTCAAAGGCCTGTAGGTAGGGACATGCTGTACATATTCATACAGCCTAACTATATGTCACCTACTACTCTGTGATTGGCACTGTTATATAAAAGATGTACCTTAAGCACAAGCCTGGACTGGACTGTAAAGGGTACCCTTACCCTAGCTCTGCTGTAATGACAGTGCTGAAACTACTGCCTCAGTTACACTTACAGCTTGCTGTCCTCCAATGTGTTCACAGCCCCCCGCCCCACTGTTGCAGCCTGGAACATATGCAGCTGTATGCTAAGCTGGCTGCTACAGACCTACCATACCTCACAACCCACTAGAACAAGGGATCCAGACAAAACCATACATAAATGGTGGGGGGAGGGGTTAAAGGCTAAGCGAAAAGGATATGTTTCACGGTTTGCCCCTACAAAGATAGTGAGCTGATAGAATAGCAGCTACTGCATCAGCATGCATATTCTGATGGGTGTGATGTCTGACACTCACGTCTCTCTCTCTCCTTACTGACCACAATCCATAATGTTTACCACTGATCACAATGTCATGGGACAATAGCCAAACATATCACACAAAACTGTGGACATACCTAATAAATCTCAACAATGGACAGTATTTGTACCTGCCCTCTGTAATGCTGTAGTCTCCACACCTCACTAATGTCCATCTCAAAGACTAAGAAAGGGGCCAAGGCCTACATGAAGCCCTTAAATACTGCACTGTGGTGCCATGTCATTGGCTAATGAAAGTGCAACCCAGCTGTTTTGGATGCAATTAGCAAGTCTGAGCTACAGATTGGTGCACATGCAATCACCTGTTAATGAGCATTACCAACAAAAGGCAATCAACTGCTTATGGGGAACAGGTCTGTATGTTGCTTTACTCAGACAGACAATGGTTTTGCAAGCTGTTTGCAGAGGTTCTGGTCAAAATAGGATTACTTCACTCTGGGTCTATATCATATAATCAAACACTGAGAACTTTGAATACCAATATCCCGAACTGAAAATTCTGAAGTGTAAGAAGTATGAAAACCCAAAACTTCGAATATCAGAACTCCAAACAGCAATGGTCGGCCAGCTTTACATCCATACAACGTAACAGCACACAAACACTTCACAGTATTACTAATGTGATGGGGGACTTCACCCCCCCACACCCCCCTACTTAACTATACCAACTCCGAGATCGCACCGCAGTAGAGACAAACATCAGAGTAAAGAAGGGCCAACTATGACCATTCGGAGTTCCAATCTTCGCAGTTTTGCATTTTTGTACTTCTTACACTTCAGTGTATGCAGTTCGATATTTTGGTATTTAAAGTTCTCAGTGTTCGACTTTATGATATAAACCCCTTCACTCTAGCAGGTATGTCATACATGTCCCCATATAATGGGATGCAGATGGGAGGATGGAGGTATGGGGAATAGGGATTACAACGGTAGGCTTATAGTACATCTATGGTATTGACATGTTGGTGATACTCTGCTGTCCAACAGCTACAGGCATGCCTCTCAACTGTCCCTGCTTTGAGTCAAATCACTGTTCTGCTCCTGTTACTCCCTCCTACAACAGTCAGCTATTGTAGGAAAGCTAGTGGATTGTAAGTTAGACATATTGACAGTACGTAAGGGTGTACACAGCTGTTAGATCAAATGATGTACTATAATTCATCTCCTCTCAGTATGTCAATATCACACAGAAATAGTTCCAACATTGTAAAGGTATCCCTGACTATCCCTGATGTAACCTGGCTAGGTCACTGTTATGTTGACATTCGTACCTCATTGCTTGAGAGCTATGGCTGACATACCTATCAAACCCTTACAGCAGGAATTCAGGTCATAGCCATAATTAGTGGAGGGACACAGGCCCAAACTCTGTGACAGAGTATACATATTGGCCATACAAAGTAAGAGTATGAATAGACTAACAGATATTACTGTAGCATAAGTGTTTTCTGAGGGGTCTGGCATGTGACAGCCAAATTCTCTATATTCTGACAACAACCATGAATGATTGGCCAACCATTTTGCACACATCCACATGTGTGTGCCAAATGGACAACATCTATAAGGCACTTGTTCACATTCTAGAAACATCTGTGTAGTGGAGAGGTGTGATGCCTACAGGGAATATATACTACAGCAGTTCTCACTCCTGTCTGTCATTGTGGCACATTGGTGCTGCTAGATTATCCCCATGTAGTTGTTGTAATAGCACACAGGTATTTGTCTGACAGTGGCTGTATGACATAGTAGTGGGACTTTGCCCATAGGAGACACACCACAGTAGACTGCAGTGATGTGTGTAGAGACATACAGCAGACTCTGTCACGGTACACAGGGACATAACCAGTATTGCTACTATCTTGGTGATAGCCACACATGTACTGTGTTGATAGACTGTGGGATATGACATGTGAGGGAGTGGTGGATAGTGCAGCCTGTTTTGGTTGTGCAAGGTTTGTACATGGTAGACATCCATGTATCTGATCCTGCTATGTATTCTCCTGTTGTTGTATTGCAGGTACGATGTATCAGCAGAGACATCCTCCATTCTTATCTGCAGAAAATTATGCTATAGTGGATGCTCTCAGACTTAACAATCACATCCTGATGTCAAGTGGGTCACCACAATTAAGAACAGTGGGCAGCATTGTGGGCCAACCTTGTGAGGGCTGTGAATGATATTGGCCAACAGGACAGGATCTACAAGCAGGTTCGACACCGGGCCACAGACATGGTCAATACTGCACGTCAAAGGGCAACTGCTGTTGCCAGGGATCATTCTGCCACTGATGGAGGGCCTGCAATGCAACAACCACTCTCAGCCACAGAGGAATTCCTGGTGAAACTAGGATCAGCCCACAGCTCCCAGCCAAACATCAAGCCATACATCCTGGAGCATCAAGGGAGCATCCAGGTAAGGTGACTCTGTTCACCAGTATAATACATTTGCTGTCACTGTGGCAGGCTCTACAGACCAGTAATGGGTGACAGGTCTATCTGCATTGCAGGGGGGGGGGTTGGTCTTTAACCACAGTTGTGCACACATACTCAGAATATCAGCAATATAGCCAGTATCACATTAGCTATTGTACATGTGGATATACGCACATATTACCTTGTAATACTGCAACATTTGGTGTTGCTGACAATACCTCTCCCTCACCTTTATTAAGGTACATCAGGTGTGGCTGGAGTTCATGGTCCTGTACCTGGTAAGTGTCATACTGTTGTTTTGCATAATCAGATCTACCCTATGAATGTTAAGGGCTGCCATTTTGCCTTTTGTACAAGTGTTCTGCTTAGCTAGAGTAGAATAATTGTATGTTCCATTTTGGAGCAGTTAACTACAGTGCATAGCCTAGAGAATGACAGGTGTGTATTTGTAGAAACATTAACATGTTTACACTTATAGTTATGAGCAACTATGCAGCCTGCTATACATCAAGCAATTACTCCAAGATGCCCATTCAGACACAATAGGGAGAAGGTACATACCTGAGGCAGTGGTACTACAACTGGCATATCATTGTCAAGATAGGTGTACTGGGTTTTATGTGTAGTACTGTAAGATACACAGTCATATTGCATACTCCAATGTGTATTGAACTGGCAAGGTTACCTGGATGTAGCTGATGTGCATGTTATACAGGACCTGGGTTGTCTGTGTATGTTGTTCTGGGTGTGTGTGATGTGCAGGGGATCAGAGATGAGAAGATGTAGGACATGTAATGCAGTTGTGGACCCTCATCTGTATGAGTCTGTGTGGATTACCATGCAGGTGTTAATGTAGTCCTTTTGTCTTGCTTCTCACAGGTGAACAGGGGGTTTGGAGTCTGTTCCCCTCACAACCTATCAGTGTTTTATTGGACTCTGATGATGATGGTGGCCATAATGAGGTACAGGTGGGGTTATTGGTTACTAAATCTGTCCCAGAGATTGCTATCCCTCTTCTGCCCCCATTGTCCCTGCACACAGTCAGTATGCCCACACCTACCCAGTCACCAGTGGCCACAGATATTGGACAGTCAGAGGGTGGTGACACATAGTATAGGACAGTGTGAGAACTATGGTGTCAGTGAGTGTAGACACTGGCCATAGCCAGTCAGCTGGCGAGGTCCCACACAGGCAGGTTGACAGGGGTGTTCAAAGGAGGACTGCTGCCCATCCACTTCCTGTTGCAGGTGTCACATTTCAGGTAACTTGCCACATGTTTCAGGCAGTCATGTAGGCACAGGCATGAGCTGAACACAACACTAGATGGATGCTTAGGGTTATGGATGCACCACAGTCTGGCTGTACCGCATTGGTGACACCATGGAACGTTTCACTGATGTAGTGGATAGATGTTGGGCTCAGACAGTGTCTGTCTTTGAGTGCATGTTGTCTGTGCTGGAACATGTGGTTGGGGTTGGGCGTCGGACAACTGGACATGGGCCAGCAACACCATCTGCTGGTAGTCTACGTGGCCATGCACACTCATGTTCCCGTAGTAGCAGCACTTCCAGCACTACAGAGGCAGGTGTGCTGTCCACACCACAATGTGGCAGGCCATGGGCACATGGTCCAGGGAGGTCCCGTGGGGGACACAGGCCCAGCAGACAGCAGACACCATCAGGTACTAGCACTGCATCTGACGTTGGGAATGGTGCTGCCTGTGCTACACATGGAGGAGCAGGTTCCCATGTTCATGACTGAAAATGGTGAACTGTCCACTCTACCATGTACAGTCCACAGCTGTCCACTATATGCACATGTAGGGCTAGCATTGAGCTTGATTGTGTACATGCACACACTCCAACACCACTGTCACATGCAGGTCACCTACAGACATACACGGCACCACTCCATGACCCATGTCACCAGCACCTCTTCCTGACTCACACACATGCTGTCAACTGTTTGGCACAGCCTAGGCCTCCACACCACTCCCTGTGCATGTGATGATACCTATGCCACATTTCTGCCATCCATGCCATTGATGCGAGGACCTGCATATATGTGTCTGATGCACAGGGTGACCATATAACTTTATATGTCTTTGTGTAGTGCAGTAGTGTCATGCCATGGCAGTTACTATGGGCCACGACAAGTACTTTATGCTGGCATGTGTCAGGAGTACACATCAAACATTGTGTATCTTTGTTACCTGATGGTACACTGGCAGAATGAGAGGTGTGTCACGGAGCTGTGTATGTTTTTGTCCCAGGAGTCTGAGTGGTACAACTATGGACATCTGGCAGACATACAGCAGCAAAGGATGGCAAGACAGCACAGCAGAGATACAATGTCAACAGGGTATGCCAGTATATGTGCATGGCTCCCTAGGTGCATATGTGTTAAACATTATGTTAGGCACAATGGGGATAGTCAGCGGCATCATGCTTTCATACTCTGTGACACACTATACTACCTTTGATACATGTCACATGGATAGTCTGCATATAGAACTGTAGATGGTGATGGACATCAAATATGCTTATGTAGAGGAGGGCAATTTAGTGCCAGTGTCTAGTCACAGGGCCATAAAATGCATAACCAATGCACAGGGTTAGGCCACATGGGCATGTTTCTAGTGCTGTTAGGGGACATATTTACACACACAGAGTTGGATGCTGTGGGATTAGAACTCCTACCTACCTAGTGTTACATGCTATAGCTCACAGTACTTATTACATGTACCACACTATCTGCTACTACACTCTCAGCCAGTGCTCTTAAGTTGGATGGCATCAGCAGGCCTTGCAAGAGAGGCTACTGTTGAGGCCAGCAGCTAGTTAGTGGGAGTAAAATGCATAACCATTCCACAGAAGTAGACCATAGGGGCTTGTGTGAAGTGCTGCCAGGGGATATATTCACACACACACATACACACACGCACACACACACACACACACACACACACACACACACACACACACACACACACTTGGATGGTGTGATTAGAATTCCTACCTATCTAGTATTACACACCTAGCTCACAGCATGTATTGCATGCGCCATGCTGCTTATCTGTTTCTGCACTGTCAGCCAGTGCTCTTAAGGTGGATGATAGCAGTAGGCCTTGTAGAGGAGGGAATATAGAGGCCATCAGGCAGTCACAGGGCCAAAAATGCATACCATTGCATGGAGACAGTGCATATGAGCATATCCATAGCTCTGGGAGGGTATATGTTGATACACAGAAACACACAGAGTTGGAAGATGTGTGATTAGAACCCCTAACTGACTAGTATTACACACTACAGCTGACAGTACCTATTGCATGTGCCACAGGTTATATCTGTTGCATATGTTGTTGCAGGCACAGTACTTGTGGAATATGCTAAGTGGCCTTGTGTTAGACAGCATGTATGGCCTGCAGAGTGATGCTTCTTGGTACTGTTCTTGTATCCAGTGTCCTAGGGGTGAGATACCTGGTCATATCCCTGCTATGTGTGTATACCTACCAGTCTGGCCATATGTGGCTGTTTGCAGTATGATAGGCAGACATGTGAGTGGAACAATATTGCCTGTCCAAGGAGTGCATTGCTCCCATTGTACATTATACCACTTGCATACCTATGTCTGTCTGGAGGGTGACAGGCCGCAGGCTCAGGGGCCTGTGGGCGAGTGCACTATGTACTATTGCTGCCTTGGTCCGGTGCCATCGGATGGCTGTTGTGATGTGCATGTGTACATAACTCCAGCACTCAGGGGTATGTGGAAACATTCATACATCCCTGCTCATATCTATCACAATCTGTGTAACAGAGTTGTCTCCTTAAATGTAGTTGTGTGTGTCAGTAATGTAAATGTGTTCTGTAGATGTATGTGTGGAGTCTATGTATCATTGTACTTTATATACCTATATATACATCTTGTTTTATATATATATATATATATATATATATATATATATATATATATATATATATATAGGTTCATAGATTCATAGATTAGTACTAGGCTATTGGCCCTAAGGCCTATACAAGCCTAGCCATAACAATTCCCTGGCTATTTCTTCCCACAGTATTTACTTCCCTAGACCCCTGTCTAGCAGGGTGCCTGACGTGATCCCAGGGGTGAATTTCCTATCTCCCATCCAATCATCAAGGTTCCTTATGAAGAGGGCCAAAGAGGTGCTCTGCTTGACATGTATGGACGGTCTATTCCAGAGTCTGGGGAGTCCCTGGGTCAGGAACCTATCCCTCCAGCATGTTTTGTTCATTGTGATGACAAGGTTTAAATCCCTGGAGCGTGTGTCTCTGAGGGATTGGGATTTCTTTAAGTGTAGCATGTCCAAAAGCTCTGGGTTTGACATGGCCTTGTATGTTAAGCAGAGATCACCTCTGAGTACACGATATGTGACAGAGTATAGGTGGAGTTTTTTTAGACAGTCAGCATAGGGTATCTGCTTTAGGTCTGTGATTCTTTTAGTGAGGTATTTTTGCGGCCTTTCCAGTTGTTGCAGATGTCTTCAGAGGTACATACCAAATGGGGCGTTGTATTCTATAATGGGTCTAATGAGGAATGAGTACAGTGGGACAATGACCTCCTGTACTCATCCCTCATTAGACCCATTATAGAATACAACGCCTCGTTTGGTATGTACCTCTCAAGACATCTGCAACAACTGGAAAGGCCGCAGAAAGTGAGAGGTATGAATATATGTATATATATATATATATATATATATATATATATATATATATATATATATATATAAAAACAAACCCCCCCCCCAAAAATCTTGCTTTTTTCCCACTTTCTGAAAGTTAAGAAAGTTCAGTTACAGATTTGCTGTTCTGAACTGTTTGGAAGTTTCTAGAAGGCCAGTGCTTGCTTGGGCTAAAGGGAAGTCTCTGTGTTCACCAGTGGGAGTGGTTAACACTGAACAGCCTGCCTGTCCCTGGAGGAGTGGTTACTACCTAGAAGCTATAGTTTTATTGGCCATTTTGGGTCAATTCTAAACTCCTTGATCTGTCTCTCTTAAAACCCGGCTGCCTCATGGTTTTGGCATCTTTTTCAGGCTTGCTAGTTGTTGCTGAAGCACCTACCAAGGGGAGAAAATGCTGAGAGAAGAAAAGGAGCCACTTTTGTGATTTTAAGTATTTTCTTCTGATTTCTTGTTAAGTTTTACTGCTTTGCCGCCTACTTTTGCGCATTTTCCGGCTTGCTAAAGTTTATATCTGTAACAGTAACAGTACTTGGTACACATCTAGAGCCTGTTTACGGCATTTCCTGTGTTGCACTTAATTTAAAATCGTTTTTTTTCTCTAAAAACTGCATTTTACCTGATTTTGGCCTAGCACTCAAGTGTGGGGTCATTTATTGCACTGTTGTGATATTTTGCTGCTTGTGTAGCTCTGCTACCTTTAAACTACAACAAAAAGAAAAAAAAAAACAAAAAAAATCTTGCTTTTTTCCCACTTTCTGAAAGTTAAGAAAGTTCAGTTACAGATTTGTTGTTCTGAACTGTTTGGAAGTTTCTAGAAGGCCAGTGCTTGCCTGGGCTAATGGGAAGTCTCTGTGTTCACCAGTGGGAGTGGTTAACAATGAACAGCCTGCCTGTCCCTGGAGGAGTGGTTACTACTTAGAAGCTGTAGTTTTATTGGCCTTTTTGGGTCAATTCTAAACTCCTTGATCTCTCTCTCTTAAAACCCTACAACTCTCTTTGCGCGGTTTTGCGCACTGAGCAGCATCGGGCAGCGCCGCCTAAACAGGTTTAAACTATTCCAGGCTCCACAAAGTCTGCTCTTCACTTTTTCCCTTAGAACTGTTCAAACTCTCAAAGTAATCACACTATTCTCTTTCTAAAGCCCTGCACTTACTCAGCTCTTATAAGGAAACACTAACTAACTAAAGCACGACATCCTCCTTGACTTCTCATAAGTATTAGGCTCCCGATTGGTCCTTCCTGATCAAGTGAAAAATCAGTTCCCTTCCCTAATCTGATCAGTAAAAAAACAGTTCCCTATACTAATCTGGTATGTCCTAGGGTCACTTTCAAGGTTACTCTCCAGTCCAGCTGGTGAATCTGGGAATTTTGAGGCAATGTTACAATTGCCTTATGTACCTGAACAACCCTCTCCTCCTTCCAACAAACTCTAATACATGTGAGAGATGGAGTTACACAGCCAAACTGGAGGCAGAGCTCTCAACCCAAGACTGGCACAGTCGGGTCAGGAGGAAAAGGTAACCACCCACACCACAAATCCAGTCTCACGCAGACCTATTGCATCTGCATACCCAACACATAAACACACAAAAACATACTCGGAGGCTCTAAATAAAAATCTGCCTAAACAGCAAAGACCTCCTAAGCAGATATCCAAGCAACAGCCACCCCTCAACAATACCCACGAATCACATATATCACAAAATCAGTGTGCCTCACAGTCACAGCCCTTAAGGCCAAACAACACACCAAATACACTTGTTATAGGGGACTCTATTGTCCGGCACACTGACGCCCCGCTCACCAGACTGAACAAGGAGAAGGTCACTGTAAGCTGCCTGTTGGGTGCCAGGATCCGCCACATAATGCAAGCACTCAGGTCACTCCAAAGCAAGTACAAGTATGACTCCGTCATTGTCCATGCTGGTGTGAATGACCTGAGACGTACCTCCCTGGACTACATGAAAAGAGACATAGAGGAGCTCTCTGGCCATGTAGCCCAGGCTGGAATGACCCTGACCTTGAGTAGCATCTTGCCCTCACCAAGAATGATGCCACAGTATAAAGACAAAATGATCAGTTTCAACAATTGGCTAAAGTATTGGTGTCATTCAAAGGGGATCCAGTGTCTGTCAGCCTGGGATAACATGCTCGACAAGCCACGATGCTTTGCTAGGGACAGCTTGCACCTGTCACCCTTAGGCTTTCGTATACTGGCCAAGGCTCTTGCCACCCCCATAGTGCCTTTTTTAGGCAAGGCTCAAAGGACAAACCCACCTCCATAGACAACCCAAGGATAAAAAAACTAAAGGTAATGCTACTCAATGCCAGAAGTCTAAACCTCAAGATGCATGCACTCGAAGCAGTCCTCAGTATGGAGAAAATCAATGTCTGTGCAGTAACAGAAACCTGGTTCAAAGCTCCTGAGAGCACCCCAGCACTACCAGGTTATAACTCATACCATGCATTTCGGCCCCAAAACTCGAACCGAAGCACAAAAGGAGGGGGAGTATCTATATTCATCAAAGATACCTACACCTCCAGGTTAGTGCCACTGCACGAAGCATCGGAAACCATCCATGTGCAACTAACAGTGGGCAAAACTGCCTTTCAGTTTGTAGCCTGCTACAGAACACCCTCCCTATTACAGGAACCCCACTTGGCATTCCTGAGAACACTGGAGAATATGAAGGTCTCTCCAAACACTATGTTATTGAGTGACTTCAACTACCCAAACATTGACTGGGAAAACTACTCAAGCCCAAACACCCTCGCCCAACGGTTTCTTGAATTTATAAACTCTAATGCAATGGAACAACTGTTCATCACTCCCACAAGAGGGAACAACATATACTACCTTTGATACATGTCACATGGATAGTCTGCACATAGAACTGTAGATGGTGATGGACATCAAATATGCTTATGTAGAGGAGGGCAATTTAGTGCCAGTGTCTAGTCACAGGGCCATAAAATGCATAACCAATGCACAGGGTTAGGCCACATGGGCATGTTTCTAGTGCTGTTAGGAGACATATTTACACACACAGAGTTGGCTGCTGTGGGATTAGAACTCCTACCTACCTAGTATTACACACTATAGCTCACAGTACTTATTACATGTACCACACTATCTGCTACTACACTCTCAGCCAGTGCTCTTAAGTTGGATGGCATCAGCAGGCCTTGTAAGAGAGGCTACTGTTGAGGCCAGCAGCTAGTTAGTGGGAGTAAAATGCATAATCATTGCACAGAAGTAGACCATAGGGGCTTGTGTGAAGTGCTGCCAGGGGATATATTCACACACACACACACACACACACACACACACACACACACACACACACACACACACACACACGCACACACACACTTGGATGGTGTGATTAGAATTCCTACCTATCTAGTATTACACACTGTAGCTCACAGCACATATTGCATGCGCCATGCTGCTTATCTGTTACTGCACTGTCAGCCAGTGCTCTTAAGGTGGATGATAGCAGCAGGCCTTGTAGAGGAGGGAATATAGAGGCCATTAGGCAGTCACAGGACCAAAAATTCATACCATTGCATGGAGACAGTGCATATGAGCATATCCATAGCTCTGTGAGGGTATATGTTGATACACAGAAACACATAGAATTGGAGGATGTGTGATTAGAACCCCTAACTAACTAGTATTACACACTACAGCTCACAGTACCTATTGCTTGTGCCACAGGTTATATTTGTTACATATGTTGCTGCAGGCACAGTACTTGTGGAGTATGCTAAGTGGCCTTGTGTTAGACAGCATGTGTGGCCTGCAGAGTGATGCTTCTTGGTACTGTTCTTGTATCCAGTGTCCTAGGGGTGAGATACCTGGTCATGTCCCTGCTATGTGTGTATACCTACCAGTCTGGCCATATGTGGCTGTTTGCAGTATGATAGGCAGACATGTGGGCGGAACAATATCGCCTATCCAAGGAGTGCATTGCTCCCATTGTACATTATACCACCTGCATACCTATGTCTGTCTGGAGGGTGACAGGCCGCAGGCTCAGGGGACTGTGGGTGAGTGCACTATGTACTATTGCTGCCTTGGTCCGGTGCCATCGGATGGCTGTTGTGATGTGTATGTGTAGATAACTCCAGCAGTCAGGGGTATGTGGAAACATTCATACATCCCTGCTCATATCTATCACAATCTGTGTAACAGGGTTGTCTCCTTAAATGTAGTTGTGTGTGTCAGTAATGTAAATGTGTTCTGTAGATGTATGTGTGGAGTCTATGTATCATTGTACTTTATATACCTATATATACATCTTGTTTTATATATATATATATATATATATATATATATATATATATATATTAGGTTCATAGATTCATAGGTTAGTACTAGGCTATTGGCCCTAAGGCCTATACAAGCCTAGCCATAACAATTCCCTGGCTATTTCTTCCCACAGTATTTACTTCCCTAGACCCCTGCCTAGCAGGGTGCCTGACCTGATCCCCGGGGTGAATTTCCTATCTCCCATCCAATCATCAAGGTTCCTTTTGAAGAGGGCCTAAGAGGTGCTCTGCTTGACATGTATGGGCAGTCTATTCCAGAGTCTGGGGAGTCCCTGGGTCAGGAACCTATCCCTCCAGCATGTTTTGTTCATTGTGATGACAAGGTTTAGATCCCTGGAGCATGTGTCTCTGAGGGATTGGGATTTCTTTAAGTGTAGCATGTCCAAAAGCTCTGGGTTTGACATGGCCTTGTATGTTAAGCAGAGATCACCTCTGAGTAGACGATATGTGACAGAGTATAGGTGGAGTTTTTTTAAACAGTCAGCATAGGGCATCTGCTTTAGGTCTGTGATTCTTTTAGTGAAGTATTTCTGCAGCCTTTCCAGTTGTTGCAGATGTCTTGAGAGGTACATACCAAATGGGGCGTTGTATTCTATAATGGGTCTAATGAGAAATGAGTACAGTGGGACAATGACCTCCTGTACTCATCCCTCATTAGACCCATTATAGAATACAATGCCCCATTTGATATGTACCTCTCAAGACATCTGCAAAAACTGGAAAGGCCGCAGAAAGTGAGAGGTATGAATATATGTATACATATATATATAAAAAAAAAAAAAAAATCTTGTTTTTTTCCCACTTTCTGAAAGTTAAGAAAGTTCAGTTACAGATTTGCTGTTCTGAACTGTTTGGAAGTTTCTAGAAGGCCAGTGCTTGCTTGGGCTAAAGGGAAGTCTCTGTGTTCACCAGTGGGAGTGGTTAACACTGAACAGCCTGCCTGTCCCTAGAGGAGTGGTTACTACCTAGAAGCTGTAGTTTTATTGGCCTTTTTGGGTCAATTCTAAACTCCTTGATCTCTCTCACTTAAAACCCTACAACTCTCTCTTTGCGTGGTTTTGCGCACTGAGCAGCGTCAGGCAGTGCCACCTAAACAGGTTTAAACTATTCCAGGCTCCACAAAGTCTGCTCTTCACTTTTTCCCTTAGAACTGTTCAAACTCTCAAAGTAATCACTCTATTCTCTTTCTAAAGCCCTGCACTTGCTCAGCTCTTATAAGGAAACACTAACTAACTAAAGCACTACACCCTCTTTGACTTCTCATAAGTATTAGGCTCCCGATTGGTCCTTCCTGATCAAGTGAAAAATCAGTTCCTTTCCCTAATCTGATCATTAAAAATCAGTTCCCTATACTAATCTGGTATGTCCAAGGGTCAGTTTCAAGGTTACTCTCCAGTCCAGCTGGTGAATCTGGGAATTTTGAGGCAATGTTACACTTGCTTTATGTACACAGACAACCCTCTCTTCCTTCCAACAAACTCTAATACATGTGAGAGATGCAGTTACACAGCCAAACTGGAGGGAGAGCTCTCTCAGTCCAAGACTGGCACAGTCAGTCAGGAGGAAAAGGTAACCACCCACACCACAAATCTAGTCTCACACAGACCTATTGCATCTGCATACCCAACACATAAACACACAAAAACATACTCGGAGGCTCTAAATAAAAATCTGCCTAAACAGCAAAGACGTCCTAAGCAGATATCCAAGCAACAGCCACCCCTCAACAATACCCATGAATCACATATATCACAAAATCAGTGTGCCTCACAGTCACAACCCTTAAGGCCAAACAACACACCAAATACACTTGTTATAGGGGACTCTATTGTCCGGCACACTGACGTCCCGCTCATCAGACTGAACAAGGAGAAGATCACTGTAAGCTGCCTGTCGGGTGCCAGGATCCGCCACATGACGCAAGCACTCAGGTCACTCTAAAGCAAGTACAAGTATGACTCCGTCATTGTCCATGATGGTGTGAATGACCTGAGACGTACCTCCCTGGACTACATGAAAAGAGATATAGAGGAGCTCTCTGACCATGTAGCCCAGGCTGGTATGACCCTGACCTTGACTAGCATCTTGCCCTCACCAAGAATGATGCCACAGTATAAAGACAAAATGATCCGTTTCAAAAATTGGCTAAAGTATTGGTGTCATTCAAAGGGGATCCAGTGTCTGTCAGCCTGAGATGACATGCTCGACAAGCCACGTTGCTTTGCTAGGGATGGCTTGCACCTGTCACCCTTAGGCTTTCGATACTGGCCAAGGCTCTTGCCACCCCATAGTGCCTTTTTAGGCAAGGCTCAAAGGACAAACCCACCTCCATAGACAACCCAAGGATAAAAAAACTAAAGGTAATGCTACTCAATGCCAGAAGTCTAAACCTCAAGATGCACGCACTCGAGGCTCTCCTCAGTATGGAGAAAATCAATGTCTGTGCAGTAACAGAAACCTGGTTCAAGGCTCCTGAGAGCACCCCAGCACTACCAGGTTATAACACATACCATGCCCCAAAACTCGACTGAAGCACAAAGGAGGGGGAGTATCTATATTCATCAAAGATACCTACACCTCCAGGTTAGTGGCACTGCAGCATCGGAAACCATCCATGTGCAACTAACAGCAGGCAAAACTGCCTTTCAGTTTGTAGCCTACTACAGAACACCCTCCCTATTACAGGAACCCCATTTGGCATTCCTGAGAACACTGGAGAATATGAAGGTCTCTCCAAACACTATGTTATTGGGTGACTTCAACTACCCAAACATTGACTGGGAAAACTACTCAAGCCCAAACACCCTGCCCAGGTTCCTTGAATTTATAAACTCTAATGCAATGGAACAACTGTTCACCACTCCCACAAGAGGGAACAACATATTGGACCTGGTCATCACCAACATGGGGACTCTATGTTCCACACCAGAGGTAAACCCTCATTGGTAAGATCAGACCATAAACAAATTTCCCTGGACATCCATATCCCGTCCCCACCCCCAGCCAAGGAAATCACTGTAAAGAATTTCTCAAAAGCCAACTTTGCACTTCTCAAGACTGAGGTGGAATCCTTCAAAGCCCCTGGGCCAGAGGATAATACAGCCCAATCTGCAGAATCCTTTACAAATGCATTCTATGAGCATCTGCAGGAATGCACGGATTAGGCTATCCCAAATAAAACCAAGACTCACTCCTCCAAAAACAGGAGACTGGTCTGGTGGACCCCAGCCATAAATAAGCTATACAACAGAAGGAGGAAGCTACTACATGACAGAGCAAAATCCCAAAAAGGGAAGGCATCTCTGATCAGTATTAGCAAGAAACTTCAATCCCTCATAAAATCATCAAAGGCCAGTTTTGAAAGAAAAATTGCCCTAGACACTAAAGATAATCACAAGGCCTTCTTTAGTTATGTCAGGAACATGGGCGGAAACTCCCAGATATGCTCTGAATTGTTGCATAACAGTACAAAATATACCAAACCTACAGATATAGCCAACATCCTGGCAGACAGATTCAGCGCAAACTCCCCCCCCCCTTCCCCCCAAAATGAGCAAATGCTTATCCCAACTGAATGTAACCTCCCTGACATCACAGATGCACAGGTGAAAGCTGCCCTCTCCAAAGCAAAAAACACAGCATCTATGGGACCGGACGGTTTCCCAGGCTGTGTCTTACACTAGCTCCAAGAAGAACTGAACCCTCACATTAAGTCACTGTTCAAACTTAGCCTTACTACAGGATATGTACCCAAAGAATGGCATACAGCTACAGTGGTCCCACTCCACAAAGGTGGTGCCACAACGGACCCCAGAAACTATCGCCCTATAAGCCTGACTAGTCTGGTCTGTAAAGCTATGGAGTGTATTGTCATGGAACTCATAAACAAAGACATTGGAATCCTCCAGACACTGGACCCTACCCAATTCGGCTTTAAGGGAAGATCTTGCCTCTTAAACCTAGTTGATTTCTTTGAAACAGTTACCAAAGCCATGGATGAGGGCAAGGTAGTCCACACAGCCTACCTGGACCTGTAAGCCTCGACACAATACCCCACTCGGGCATCATAAATAAGCTTACCAGCTTAAATATCAACCCCTATATCACAAGATGGGTTGCAAACTGGCTCAGAGATAGAACCCATATGGTCAGAATCGCAGGTGCCATATCCGAATCCAAACCGGTTACAAGTGGCGTCCCACAGGGCTCAGTTCTGGGACCTCTCTTGTTCGGTATATACTTCTCTGAGGTTCAGGCTAACACGGGGGGATTATGGCTGACAAAGTTCACAGATGACTGCAAACTAAGGGCCATAATCGAATCTCCAACTGACACAAGCATCCTCCAAAAGGGTCTCACAGAGACGGATGCTTATGCCTACTCAGAGGCGATCTATGCCTGATGTACAAAGCCATGTCGAACCCAGAATTAATGGACATGCTCCACCTCAAAAAATCCAAGTCCCTTAGAGCTACACACTCCAGGGACCGAAACCTCAGCACAAAAATAAATAGGACATGCTGGAGGGACAGATTCATTTCCCAGAGGATCCCCTCACTCTGGAATAGAATCCCAATTCATGTTAGACATAACCCCTCGCTGACCCTCTTCAAGCTAAATCTGGACGCATGGATGGCAAATCGCAAATTCACACCTGGGATCTCTTCTGTGTCCCTGCTAGACAGAGGCACAGTAAACTAATCTTAAAAGGGTACCTTCTGTGACCTACTTTACAGAGGCACAGTAGGCTAATCTAATAGGGAGGTGGAAGCCAAATACACTCTGGCTAGGCTTATAAATGCCCTAGGGCAGATAGCCTAGTATCTACCTATGAACCTATGAACCTATATATATATATATATATATATATATATATATATGCAACATAGTGATAGAGACAATAATCAAGCGTGAGGAGGATAGGGTGAGAGATATTTATACTTAGCTGTATGTCTGTACAGGCATATGTCTACATAGCAGGTCTTTGGGTAGATGATCAACAGACATAGGCTGTAGTTAGCTGAGTGTAGGAGCATGCTCAGTGTGACTGTCAGCAATTACAAGGTGACTCCAGGCCAGACCTACCTGTACTCCATCCCGGGATTTTGTGTGCTGCAGCCAGTTGGCTGCTGGACCTGTTTCCACAGTCCAGCAACTCCCTGATATTTTCTTCAAGCCATTCCTTGGCTTTCTGCTGACCGTAACATGTGACCCATACCTATCAACTGTACAGATTGTAATGGAATGTGTACAGCTTTGCATCATATTTTTGGTACATTTTACATAGCATTGTGATTTTCTGCCACATTAGGGGCAAAACATTATAGACTGATGTTAGGATATGATGAGAGACATTTGAGTTACTGACTCCATGCACATCAGAGGATTTATGCTAATGTAAGACCTGTTATTCTACCAACTTTCCACATTTGTCTGGCCAATCGTTAATTCTTCTCCTTATAATTGAGCCTTTGTCCCACTATTGTTTATGGCTTTGTCCAGATTCCCTGCTGTAAGAAGTTAAGAGGTATTATGTGACTAGGGCACATGCTGTGACACCACACACAGGGTCACAGTCTTCATACCTCTCGCTGTACATAGTGTTGCAGAATGTCCAGCATTCTGCCCTATATGTCTGCTCTGTTCCTCATACAGTTGTGTTTATCTGGTAATATACTATAAAATGCAGTTCACTGAATTTTTGTAAGTACTAACACAGTTATGTGATGGCCTTTACATACTGCAGCTAATCTGATCTGTTGCAACCTGCTGTTCTACTAGCCACCTTCTAGGTTACTCAGAGCATGTATAATGTCCGTAGGTTTGGACCTCTGTCCCCCATTTCCTCTGGCTGTGTCAGGCTTCCTTGCAGTAACAGGTAATGGTGTTAAGACAGTCTGTGGGACCCCACCATATGAGTAACTCACATGCAAAAGTTGTAGGTGCAGCCAGCTTCGAACCATCAACACTATCAGTCGTCCTAATGTTCTTAGCCCAGTGAGCCACACAAGCCTCCAGAAAGTGAGGTTTAATTCCTCACACTATCTAAAGCATACAGACATACACTGTGACCCCTGCGTTTTGTGGAAAATACAACATGTGGCCAGATTCTTTGTGACAGCCCAGGAATTGTGTGGTCTGCTGATAAACATACTATTACTGCAGTTGTATGGGAACATTGATGTGTTGGTGGTAGGGGACTCTGACATTGACAGTTGTGCATCTGTCCTATGACCCCACTGTTTGACTTTTCCCTTGCATAATGCAGTGGGGTTTCCAGCCATGTGGCCTAATGCATATTATGGGACCTCTCTTGTTCGGTATATACTTCTCTGAGGTTCAGGCTAACACGGGGGGATTATGGCTGACAAAGTTCACAGATGACTGCAAACTAAGGGCCATAATCGAATCTCCAACTGACACAAGCATCCCCCAAAAGGGTCTCACAGAGACGGATGCTTATGCCTACTCAGAGGCGATCTATGCCTGATGTACAAAGCCATGTCGAACCCAGAATTAATGGACATGCTCCACCTCAAAAAATCTAAGTCCCTTAGAGCTACACACTCCAGGGACCGAAACCTCAGCACAAAAATAAATAGGACATGCTGGAGGGACAGATTCATTTCCCAGAGGATCCCCTCACTCTGGAATAGAATCCCAATTCATGTTAGACATAACCCCTCGCTGACCCTCTTCAAGCTAAATCTGGACGCATGGATGGCAAATCGCAAATTCACCCCTGGGATCTCTTCTGTGTCCCTGCTAGACAGAGGCACAGTAAACTAATCTTAAAAGGGTACCTTCTGTGACCTACTTTACAGAGGCACAGTAGGCTAATCTAATAGGGAGGTGGAAGCCAAATACACTCTGGCTAGGCTTATAAATGCCCTAGGGCAGATAGCCTAGTATCTACCTATGAACCTATGAACCTATGAACCTATAGATATATATATATATATATATATATATATATATATATATATATATATATATATATATATATGCAACATAGTGATAGAGACAATAATCAAGCGTGAGGAGGATAGGGTGAGAGATATTTATACATAGCTGTATGTCTGTACAGGCATATGTCTCCATAGCAGGTCTTTGGGTAGATGATCAACAGACATAGGCTGAAGTTAGCTGAGTGTAGGAGCATGCTCAGTGTGACTGTCAGTAATTACAAGGTGACTCCAGGCCAGACCTACCCGTACTCCATTCCGGGATTTTGTGTGCTGCAGCCAGTTGGCTGCTGGACCTGTTTCCACAGTCCAGCAACTCCCTGATATTTTCTTCAAGCCATTCCTTGGCTTTCTGCTGACCGTAACATGTGACCCATACCTATCAACTGTACAGATTGTAATGGAATGTGTACAGCTTTGCATCATATTTTTAGTACATTTTACATAGCATTGTGATTTTCTGCCACATTAGGGGCAAAACATTATAGACTGATGTTAGGATATGATGAGAGGCATTTGAGTTACTGACTCCATGCACATCAGAGGATTTATGCTAATGTAAGACCTGTTATTCTACCAACTTTCCACATTTGTCTGGCCAATCGTTAATTCTTCTCCTTATAATTGAGCCTTTGTCCCACTATTGTTTATGGCTTTGTCCAGATTCCCTGCTGTAAGAAGTTAAGAGGTATTATGTGACTAGGGCACATGCTGTGACACCACACACAGGGTCACAGTCTTCATACCTCTCGCTGTACATAGTGTTGCAGAATGTCCAGCATTCTGCCCTATATGTCTGCTCTGTTCCTCATACAGTTGTGTTTATCTGGTAATATACTATAAAATGCAGTTCACTGAATTTTTGTAAGTACTAACACAGTTATGTGATGGCCTTTACATACTGCAGCTAATCTGATCTGTTGCAACCTGCTGTTCTACTAGCCACCTTCTAGGTTACTCAGAGCGTGTATAATGTCCGTAGGTTTGGACCTCTGTCCCCCATTTCCTCTGGCTGTGTCTGGCTTCCTTGCAGTAATAGATTATGGTGTTAAGACAGTCTGTGGGACCCCACCATATCAGTAACTCACATGCAAAAGTTGTAGGTGCAGCCAGCTTCGAACCATCAACACTATCAGTCATCCTAATATTCTTAGCCCTGTGAGCCACACAAGCCTCCAGAAAGTGAGGTTTAATTCCTCACACTATCTACAGCATACAGACATACACTGTGACCCCTGCGTTTTGTGGAAAATACAACATGTGGCCAGATTCTTTGTGACAGCCCAGGAATTGTGTGGTCTGCTGATAAACATACTGTTACTGCAGTTGTATGGAAACACTGATGTGTTAGGGGTAGGGGACTCTGGCATTGACAGTTGTGCATCTGTCCTATGACCCCACTGTTTGACTTTTCCCTTGCATAATGCAGTGGGGTTTCCAGCCATGTGGCCTAATGCATATTATGGGGCACCCAGTTTTAGACAGAGTACTTGTTGTCCCAAGTAGCTGTTAGTTCTGTGTAAGGAGCCCAGTAGCCCACTCTATTCCTTTGCATACATGCAGCAGGTCCATACATATGCTACCATAGTATAGTACCCTGTACATTTGTTGTATAGGATAGTGACTTACCTTGCGAATGCAACAGTTGAGAGACCTGTGTTTCAGAGCTGACTCTGTCTGATGCACACAGTACATGGCCATGGTTACATGGTTAGGTACAGGTTGTGTGGTCTGGCTGGCATCCTTTTTACTGCACATGTGAGTTGGAGTAAGGTCTCAGGCCCTAGGACCCTAGGTTGTCAGTGCATTTGATATGCGTTGTCTCTTGGCCAAGGCCAGGGCATACTGGGCACTCCTACATCTGCCTACAGGGACAGCCTCAGGAGGTTCCTCCACCAAGTCCCCCCGTGGGTGAGGCTGTGAGGACCTAGGCACTGGTGGAGGGCTGTGTATCCCTTCCATCTGATGATCCTTCTGCAGCTGTTTCTGCAGGATCATATTCTGTAGCATGGCACATACTGTGAACATCTGTGAACATGTGGTTGGAGAGTACTGCATGGCTCCACCAGATATAACTAGGCACGGGAACTGTGACTTGAGCACCCCAAACACACTCTATGATGTTCTTAGTTTGTGTGTGTGCCTCATTATGACATTCTTTGGTGGGTGTGTGTGCATTTCTGATAGGTGTCATCATCCACAGTTCCAGCACATATTCATCGTCCCTCAGAATATATCTGTATGGGATGTCACCCCTGGAATACATCTGGTACAGCTGTGATGCATGCCAGATATGGGAGTTGTGATAACTGCCAGGGCTGCCAGCACACACATTCATGATAATGCCCTGGGCATTGCACACAACCTGGTAGTTGATGGAGTGGTACCCCTTGAGGTTGACGTAGACTCTACCCTCCTCACCGGGCGGTGGTTTGATGTGTACATAAGTGCAGTCTATGGCACCCAGTATCTCAGGGTAGTGTGCTACATGGTAGAAGAGTCATATACTACTCACTTTCTCCTCAGGGGTGTGAGGTAAATAAATGTGCTCACTGGCATGTGTTAGCATGGCATCCAGGAACTGGTGGAGTACCCTGGATCTAATGCCTGTGAGACCCCCCCATCATGTCCTCAGTTGGTACCTGTAGCTAGTATCCTAAAGGCTACACATGCATTTGTTTCCAGTGGTATGGGTTCCCCTCTGTTGGCTCTGGGACTGAGTTGAGGGCGGCAGAGCCCAGTGACTTCTTGTAGTATGTCCCTGTCCACTCTGTAGTGCTCTATAATCTCCATCTCATGCAGCTCCTGGGAGGTTACCCTGGGTCTGAACACTCTTCTCCTTCTTAGTCTAGGCCTATTGTCAGCAGCAGCACTTACCTTGGCATCTAGCATATACAGATATAGCAGAGCTGCAGCAGCCCCAAGCATTGCTTTAGTTAAAAATCCCATGTTTGTACTCCACTGGTGCAGAGTATGGAGGTGAAATCACATTGTAGGGTGTATGCATCTTTTCTAGTCCTCTGCTGTAGGTACAGCCTGTGTGATTGGCTACCTATGATGCATTCCTCTTGCAAAGTACATCACTATCAGTGTTTTAATGGCACAGTTTAAGTGGTACAGGAGTCATCAGTAGTTTATGTCTGATCAGCTTTCCCAGGCAAGTTTCTATTTTTTTTTTTTTTCAACAGCCTTCCCTGCTAAGCATTGTGGCATGGCATGCAAACCAGCGCTGCAGATGTAAACACTGCTCAGCACTCAGTGGATATACCCCCATAGACGAGCACACTCAGCACAGTGGCATGCTGCACAAGCATGCTCAAACTAGCTAAAACACGCAACCTGAATATAAACAAAACTTAGTAGGCACTGGACACACCCCCTTGCTCACCTCAGTGGCACGGCATGCAAACAGACACCTCTGAGCTCCAATATGGTTAAAGAAATACAGACATACCCCCATTTGATGTCAGCTATCTCTTCTGTGGACACCAACACAGTTCTGGGGCTACATGGATGTGATCTGCAGCCACGGATACCCATTTTTGCTATTCAGTAACCCCCAGCTCATTTGCATACAGATCCATGCACACAACCAGGAAACTACACTATTCCAGACCCTGCCTCCTTAGCAACAACAGAGATGTACCATTGTACATACTCCATGCAAGGCCCTGCAATGCATCCTTGTCACATATTTAATTTTTTATGTTTGTACACTTTTAAATATTTTCTTTTTGCATAATGGCATGTTTGCGCACTGCTGCATGCCATGCAAACATAATATGGGTATTAAAAAATTATTTTACCTTATTTTCCATTACTTTCTGGACACACAGGGCATAGTTTTGCATATATCTCTGTCTGCTATGCTATTTCTATCCTTTTAACTGGGCATTTACAGCCCCTGTTCACTTTTTTATCTCATGTACACAGAATTTTTCCATGTACACTTTGGACACAACACCCGGTCTGCAGGATTGCCTATATGCTATCTGGATCACTCCAACACCTTCATTTTATGTAACTCACCCGCTTATGTTGTGATTTGCATGACACGGACACTTCCGTGTTCACACACTCATGCACGCCCCTCATCTCCGTTTACTAGATTGCATGGCTGCTTACTTCCGTGTAAGCTCCATGCCACTATGCTTACAAGGAAAATTGATCTGTGTAAGCTTTATTAAATTCCCCCTATCATCTAATACTTACCACATTGAATCATAAAACATCAGGCAAAATTTCTCGAAACAAATGATTGACAAAAAATAAAACATGAATTCCACCATGGTTTGGATAATTGAAAGTTTTGTTTTTTTGTTTTGTTTTGTTTTATTACAACATCCAGAATATATTAGATGCAGTATTAAATCTGGGCTGTCAAAAAAGCAAAGTTATTCTATATTGAAATGCATAACACAAAAACCACAAGGACTGAATGGAGAAATTAAATGGATTTGATTTATTTAATTCACTGTACCTTTAAGTAGTTGAAATAGTGGAATTAGATCAATTATATATAATGAGCACATAGTTTGTAAGATTTATCCCCATGAAAGCTAGGAAGCCAAAGTGCCATGGATTTTTAATGTGAACAGTAATAAAATGTAAGTTTTAGAGATTATCAGGACAATGTTTTTGTGAAAAATAAAATCACATTCAACATTCATTATTTTTTGCAGGAAGCAAGTCCCTTTATGCCCCCAAGGCTCCCTGCTAAATCTGTATATCAACTCCAAGATTCCACTACAGCGAGGAAATGGTAAATTCCCCAATTCCCACTGTTTTGGGATCTCACACAGAAAAAAAAGCTGGGAATGTGTGAAAGCTGATTTTCAATCAGCTGTATCAACCTTTTTTCTTTGTGAATGTTTCAGTCATATATGATATGAACATAGACACACACACACACACACACACACACACACACACACACACACATGCACAAAGGCATATATTTATTGTGTGTGTGTGCTATATATATATATATATATATATATATATATATATATATATATATATATATATATGTATATATATATATATATATATATATATATATATATATATATATATATACGTATGTGTGTGTGTGTGTCACTAAAAGAATACAGAGCATAAGTAATATGTCCTATGCAGACTGCCTGAAGGCCTTATCCCTGTATTTTGTCTCCTACAGGCTTTTGAGGGGAGATCTATGCCTGGCATACAAGGCATTGTCAGACCCCACTCTGATGGACTTCCTGCATATCCACAAAACAAACAGCACCAGAATTACCCATTCTAAAGACTTAAACAGAGACTACCCCTTCTATGGAACAGGCTCCCCATCCATGTGAAGCAGAATTTCTCCCTAACCCAATTCAAGTGCAACTTGGACAACTAGATGGGAAACCGGAAATTCATCCTTTGTTTGGCACCTATGTCTCTAATGGACACAGGTAGCCTGTAAATGGTTCATCTCACATGCCCATGCTTACACTTATCAATGGTATGAGAACATGTCAGAGATTTGGGATGTATGGCTAGGCTTAAAAAGGCCCTTGTAGACATTAACCTAATAAACACCTACAAACCTATATAAAGTTGTTAGTCTGTAAGATTTGAGACAGCAGTTTTATTCTTGATATTTTCTTATATACTCCATGTGAAGATAGGTGAAGGCTGACAGCCTAGCCAGATAGAATTTTGTAGATAATTCTGTCATTTGTAAATATTAATGTAGGCCACAGGCTTGTTCTCTTAAATGTGAAAATACCACATTGGATACTGAACTTCAAAAATGTAACAACAGTGCACTCTGCTGTAATAAAGCTAAGCCAAGCATTTTATGACTGTTTTTGATGTCAAAATTCGGAGCCGATATGTCTAGAGGGAGGCATCCTGCCTATTGTTTTAAGACCAGAGTTAATGGCTAGAATTTGCATGTATAAATCTCCTTTATTGCTCTGGTTTCTGACCAGGAGTAAATAATGTAAATGTAGTTTTTGTTACCATGGGAACACCAGAGAAGTGTGAAGAATGATGTCATGTGAAGCAGCTCTGTGTTATCATTTTAAAGAGAGAGACTCAGAGAGCTCTGAGCATTTGTCTGGAGAACATCCAACATCACCAGCACTGTCTTGGTCTAGATGTAAGTTATTTTAGAATTGTGTTTTCTCTTAGAAATAGCTAGGAATTAGGAAGATTAGACTAAGTGTTTTTCTGTGTTGATGTCAGAACTTTTCTACAGTATTATTTTAAGTATTTCTCTGTGATCTCTGAACTCTTGACTAGCGCTGTGTAATAAGAAGTATTGTCTTGTGTTTTATTTATTATTAAATATTTTTAAACTTTTCAACTGTGGCTGTTTTATGTAGAGATAATTTAAGCTCTAGAGTACATCACATGTATATAGTGATACTGTACCAAGTCACTCTAATAAGCCTTGACTGTTCAGTCACACATCATTTGGATAATAATATTGCACGTAATAATTGGACACCCTTTCAGAAGGGTTTTTGAGTAGCTGATAGTGGGTGGTGGCAGCTGGTACTACCTTTTAGACTGGGCAGAAAAGGGGCACAGCTGGAGAACCTGTGCCAGCCATCCCCAGGAGTGTCTGTGTGGTTGTATATAACTCTTCTCTCAAAGTGTGTGTGTGTGTGTGTGTGTGTGTGTGTGTGTGTGTGTGTGTGTGTGTGTGTGTGTATGTGTCAGCTACTTGGGCAGGGACATGAAGCATTGGTTGGACAGAGAGGGTGCTGGAGGTTTTAGCTTGCCCACTAGGCCGAGATCTGGACCCTATAGCTGTGCCAGTGGGGAGTCTTATTGGGGACCTAGAGAGAAAGGGAGAGACCAGCCCCAGACTGACTGTGATCTCTGTGAGCTCTTAAGGGAAATTGCACTTTACTGTGTGTGTATTTATTATCCTTTCCCTATATGGATGCCCCTCATTGGTGTTAGTGGTGAGGATTGAGGCTCCTTGATTGCTGGGCCAGTGCATGGGCATCACACTCCACATCATCTGCTGTCATGGTGAATAGAAAACTACTGCTTATGAAACACTAACATGCACTCCTTCGATAAATCTGTTTACCATGTAAATGGTAGTGGCATTAACCGGTGCAGTGGTTAACACTGTCACCTCACAGCAAGAGGTTCTCTGGTTTGATTCTCGGCTGGGCTGCCTTCTGTGTGGAGTTTGCATGTTCTCCCTGCATTCGTGTGGGTTTCCTCCCACATTCTAAAGACATGCTTCTGGAGCATTTCTCCCCGGGCCTCTGCTGAAAACAGGATCTGTGGAACCTAGTTGGACTTTCCTGGTCAACAAATTTTAAACAAATAAATAAATAAATAAAATATTTTATAGTACACTGGTCCAAAAGTGAAGAACATTGATGGTTTCAGGATATTCACTGGGAAAGGTGGCATTATCTGTGTCAAACTGCCTGATTTCTTTTTAACTATATTTTCTGATTTCAAAAGAGAGCTTTAAATGAGGGTCTCATGTAACATTATAGCTGAGTGTGTTGTGTCCCTCCCTCAATGCAGCATCCTCATAGTGACATGATATGGCATTGACATCAAGATGGGGGAATTTTTACACCTGATTAGTTTGACATATGACTGGGAAAGCAAAGTACCAGTTATACCTGCATGCAGACTAAATTTACTGTTCTGTGACATTTTGGAGTTTAGCAAACCAGGTACATCTTCTACATTTAGCTGACGATGTTTTACTGCCTTCTCTTCAGATTGCTAGTTAATTTATTGAGCTGATATTCTGAGCAGTCTTTTTAACTATGAGTTGTAATTACTTGCAGGCATACTGTATTGAAGTACAATCCAACCACCCTGCCCTTTGTCACCAGAATCTGCAGACAGTTGAAGAGAGAGGCTGCAGTTTTACCAGCAGTGTATAAAAATCAAATATCATTGTATTGTGTTTAGTTTAGCAAGAAGTTGGAGTTCACAGGTTGGTAGATATACATAGTTTTTAACTGCATTTTATAGTCATTTACACATGACAGATCATACTTTTTATGGTAGACCATAAATTTAGTCAGAAGTTATTTTTAGAACAGAAAGGGTTAGCTATGTGCCCTAAAAGCATATGTGTTATATTGTTAAAATGTAAAGTTTTCCTGGGTTTTAAAATTCAGCCTTCTGTCTTTTTCAGAATGTGTGTTTTCAGTGTTAAGTGAAAAGTAGCAGTTTCAAAACTAGTTCTCTCAGTCCACATGGATGAAAGAAGCTGCAACAGTCTGGCTATGAAGTTATACTTCACTTTATATTAAACATTAATATGGTGGGTCTATATCATAAACACAAATGCTTACCTTATCGAATCCCTAAACATCAACCCATCCTCATCGAACCGCAAAAACACCCAACTCCCTAAACCGTGAAATTCAAAACATCGAACTATCATACTTGTCCCACCCCACCACTCGCTACATACTACCTACACAAACAAACTAAATAAACCACATGCATACACTAACCAAATCCCTACATCTAACCCTACACTAAATCTTACATATACCACCAAGTGTACACTTAACTTAACCCGCACCCTAACCCTAAGGTCCGTAACTATCACACACTTACCTTAAAAAGCTAAACCCAAACAAACTAAATAATCGACACACATACACTTAACAAAACCCTACACTAAATCTAACATACATTACGATCCATGCACTTACCTTAACCCGCACCCTAACTCTAAGTTCCATAACTATTGCACACTTGCCATACGGAGCTATACCGCAGAAGGCCAACCATGACGATTCAACGTTTCCGGTTTTGCTCTTTTGGGCGTTCGATGATTTTGCGTTTCGATAAGGATGGGTTGACGTTTAGGGATTCGATAAGGTAAGTGTTCGACTTACTAATAGAGAACCAATATGGTATATATATATATATATATATATATATATATATATATATATATATATATATATATATATATATATATATATATATATATATATATATATATATATATATATATATATATATATATATATATATATATATATATATATATATATATATATATATATATATATATATATATATATATATATATATATATATATATATATCTATATATATATACACACACAGATATATATATATACATATATATATATATATATATATATATATATATATATATATATACATATATATATCTATATGGGTCCCCTACAGAAGAACAACAGCTGAGAAGACCGAAACCCACATAACTGACACCACATGGTCGACAATCATAATGCTGTCAATGGAGAAACGGTATGTCTCCATAGTGCGGAATGTAAAGATTTCCATTCCTGCACTGTAGTGCGATCTCGGAGTTGGTATATTAAAGTTACGGATGGGGGTGTGTGGGGGGGGCAGACCCCCCCCCTGCTAGCACAAAAAAGGACATTTTATTTTCCTTTTTTTGTGCAGTAATTGTGTTGTTGGTGTTTCGATTGTCGACCATGTGGTGTCGGCTATGTGAGTGTAGGTGTTTTGTGCTGTCGTTCTTGTGTAGGCAATCCATATATATATATATATATATATATATATATATATATATATATATATATATATAGGTTTACCATCAAAAGGTCGACAGTAACATGCTCAACAGCCACATCCTCGACCATGGTAGGAGCGACTGTCGGAATGTCGACGTTCATTTGTATGTCCATTTAGGACATACATGGGCAGGGAGTTACAGCATGTATGTCAATGGGAGAGTTCCACCTTAAGGTCAACAGAATTTGTCGACGTTGCTGCGTCGATCATACATCCTACTTCATATTCATGAGTCAACATTATTTGCCGAGGAAATCACCGTTCGTGGATGCGATTTTCGTCCTTTTGATATATATATATATATATATATATATATATATATATATATATATATATATATATATATACACACAAATATATTTTGTTTCACACTTTTGGAATAAACAAATCAACCTCCAACTTCTGCCACTCTCATTAATATTTTTTTCTGAAGCATTGTGGTATATGGAATGATGATTTTTTTTGTATTCTATTTTATCTTCACAGAAAAATGTTCATACAAGGAAATAAGTTCTTTGACTGCAATTATGCTTCCTTTGCTCTGAAATTGCCATTAAAGTGGATGATTGTTAGGTCAGAGCTTTATACTATACTCAGTTTGAAAGAAGTTCATTTTCTAGTACAGTTTCTAACCATACCTGTCAACTGTCCAGATTTTTGCAGAAGGTCCAGATTTTTGACTCATAATTTTGGTCTGTTCCTCATAAAATGTGTGAATTTCTGGCAAATCAGTGGGATAATCTGAGGAATGAAGTCATTAAATAATGACATACATTTGAGTTTCAGACTTCAAATCCTTGAGAAAATGTGTGTTAAAACAAATCATGTTAATCTAGCAACTTTATAAGTTTATAAGAACAATATTTAAAATATGTCCCCCTATTTTTGGACCTTTGTGTCACCATTTTATTGGGCTTTGTCCAGAATTCTTATACTAAGAGGTTGTGAGGTATGTTTCTCACTAGAAGTGCTGGTTAGAACATTCTATGTATAAACATTTTAAGAAAGATAGTTCCCGGTAGAGCATTTCTTCTCAATACATAGTACATAGTCATTTTAAAAATGTTTAAGTGATGCTGAAAAAAACCTTGGTATTTTTAACCTTCTTGCTGACATTTAGGCAATAATTACAATGTTACTCCTGCTTTCAAATGAAATTTATATGGTTATTTTAGTCAGTGAACAAATATTTTTTTCCCAAAGTGATGTCATTTTTAATTCTTTCATGGGAAAAACATATGCATATTTTGAGTGATGCATGCCCTTCTAAATAAGGGAAAGCTTACCCAGACTGCCACAACTTGCTTTGAGGGAAAGGTTAGTTTGTTTCGCTTTCTTGTATTTTGTATTACTTTACTGCCTTCTTCTATTTTATATATTGTGATTTGTTTTCTTTACACTGTGTTTTACTTGTATTCTGCTTTTAATTGCATATTTAAACTAGGAAAGAGACCACTGCTGTGTCTCTTGTGAGTCAACACAGAAATTATTTTTCCCAGGCTGGCAATGTTGTGTTCTTAAACTCAACTGTCTTTCTAGTTTCCTGCCCCTTATGTTAATGTGAACACATATATCCTTCCCTCTCCCCTTTTATTGTTGACTAAATACAAGATTATCATTTTGTGAAAGCACCCCCAGTCAACTGTTTAAATTTATTGGCTATCCCACTGTATTCTATAGAACCATAATACAAAGTGCCCACTCCCTTCCAGTCTATCTTGCTTTTTTAAAATTAGTGTCTCTCTGCTTAGATTTCTAAAGTTTAGTTACCCTCCCCCAACTTTCCTATCTAACTCCTTAGTGAACACTGTAGCTCTTAAGATATTAATCTGTTTTTCCATCTTACCTTTAAAATCTGCATCATCTGCTATAAGACCACCAATTACTGGAGAACCCACATTCTGCCTCTCCGTAGTCATCTTGGGATTAGTATTTCTGTTTTGCTCCTGGTGAGAGAAGGAGCACAGGGACATTATTTCCTGGAGACTACTGAGCATCAGAAAGTCTAATAACTGTTTCATAGGTGCCAGCTTGGAATTTGTGCTTATATTTTGCTACTGGTGAGAGAATGAGTAGCGTGCATTGATTCCTGACTGCTTCTGGTTGGGCAGTGAGTGTCTGTGCTTGATGTTCCTGATTGGTCTGGTTGCTATTCAAGGCATCTACCAGGAAAAGGCTATAAAAAGCCTACAGACCCATGCATCACCTCTGACAAGACTGTGGATCACCAAACTGGCTGTGGTCTGTTGTCATCTTGAGATTGGTGCCAATGTATTGCTTCTGGTGAGAGAAGAAGCAAAGGAGCATTGTATCCCAGCAGAGTAATGCTGTGGTGAGACCAGTACTAGTAGTAACTAGGCAGTAGCCATTCATGTAACTTCCCTCTTTTCATCATTCTTGACAAGCAATACTTTCTTTTCAGTAAGTACTGATTAATTTGTTCATAATTCATCAGGGTCTACTTATTAGATTCCCCTCAAGTGTTTGACAGTGCCCTGTATAGACACAGACACCTTGAGTGCCATTTTTCCTGTAAAAGCACAATTGAAATTTCACCAATACTTAGTTGCACATAGGACAACTAGTTTGCAATGACAAGCACTGCCCCCAGAATTGCAAACTGGATACTCCTAACACTGCTTTATATTCTCACTCCAACTGACTTATGAATAAAAAGGGTCTTTTGCCATGGATACAAACTTTCCCACTATCTCCTTTACCAGCTTGGTGGATATGGGCATCCTGAGGCAATGTAGAAATGACCTTATATTTACTGACAACCAGTTAATTCTCAAACAAACTGATATGGTATCTGATAGATGTATTTACATAATGTCACTGGAGGCAAAGCTCTTACATAAAAGCACCTTTACTGTCATTAAGGCTGTCAATAGTACACATGTTGCACCCATCACACACAATTCAAAGCAGACACATAGACTCTCATATGCTGAGGCATTTAAATGTAACTTTCTTAAGCCCCAAATGCCTCCTAGAGATGAACTACACATAACAAATACACTCAGCAGCCCGAAATGTACCCTTTCAAAACAACACCCTCATCAGTACATACAGCCATGTCTCATGGATCTTCTACTTCTAAGCCCATAAGGCAAGCCACCACACAATATGACATTCTGGTCATTGGAGACTGTTTTGTGAGACACACTGATGGCCCTCTCACCAGGCTAAGGAGAAAGTCTTAGTCAGTTGCATATCAGGGGCTAGCATCTGCCACATTACTCATGTACTCAGGGCTTTGGACCACAAGTACCAGTATGACTCCATCATAGTCCACGTGGGTGTAAATGACCTGAGACGTACCTCCCTTGACTATATGAAGAGAGACATCATGCAGCACTCTAAATGTGTCCCAGACTGGTATGAGCCTAGCACAGAGCAGCATTTTACCTTCTCCAAGGATGATGCCACAATATGAACAAAAGATGACTGACTTTAATAATTAGCTTAGTTTCTGGAGTCATTCTAAAGGGGTGTAATATTTGTAAGCATGGAAGATGGTCAATAGACCATGCTGCTTTGCCAGGGATGGTCTACACCTCTCCCATCTAGGCTTTCAAATATTAGCTAAAACAATATCTTCTCCAATACTGCCTTTTTTAGGCAATGCCAAATTGAAAGTACTTCCAACACAGCAAATCAAAATCAAAACATCAAACGGTATTACTGCTTAATGCTAGACATCTAAAAAAAAAAAAAAAAAAAAAAAAAAACTCCACTTCCTTAAAACTCTGTTTGCCCTAGTGCCCTAGAGAATGCTGACATCTGTGTGGTCACTGAGATGTGGTTTAAAGCCGTGGAGTAAACACTGACAGTGCAAGGTTATAATGCCTTCCACACATTTAGACCAGCTATTACACAGACAGGGACTAAAGGTGGAGGTGTCTCGATTTGCATCAAAAATTAATATACCTCAAGACTAGTCAAATAAGACAATACACTTGAGATTCACCATGTTCAAATCACCATAAGCAAAATCCAGTACCACCTCCTTGCAAGCTATAGGCCCCCCTGTATGACCCTGGAAGCTCATACTATGTATTTAAACTTATGGGAACCACTAACCATCCTACCCGATACCATATTCATGGGCTACTTTAATTACCCCACTATTAACTGGGAATCCTAGACAACACCAAATGTACAGGCACAGATATTTCTGGATTTTGTAAACACAAACTTCCTGGACCAAATTGTCAGTACATCAACCAGGGGTGCAACCATACTGGATCTGGTCCTCACTAATATGGGAGAGTGCTGCGTATCCCCTAGTGTAATGTCTTCTCTGGTAAAAGGTCAGACCACAAAATGGTCTCCTTTAAAGTAAAATAAAACCTGGAACCCCAGCTAACCTCAGAATATTCACAAACTACTTTAAGGCTAACTTCCTGCTATTAAGTGACAACCTAGTAACATTTCAAACCCCTATAAACCCTGAGAACACTGCTACCTATGCAGAACTATTCATAGAAACCCTATGCAAGCATGTTAATAGCTGCATGGAGGCAGTTGTACCCACCAGGAAGAAGTACAGAACTAACTCAGAAAACAAGTGACCCTGGTGGAATAACAAAATCATTAGGCTGTATAACAGTAGGAAGAAAAATCATGACAAAAATTAGGAGGTGCAGCACTCAGCAGCATAACAGTATTCTCATCAAACTAAACAAACAAGTCAGAGGACAAATGAAGTCTACCAAAGCCAAAATTGAAGTAAATGTGGCCGCCCAGGCCAAGGACAGCCACAAGACATTTTTAGCTATGTCTGCAACCTCAAAGGCAATACACAATTGTTTGCAGAGCTCATTGCAAATACAACCATCTGTATTGAGCCAGAAGACATAACAAACCTACTGGCTGACAAATTCAATTCTAACTTTGCCCCTCTCTTCCCCTCAACCTTCTCTCAGGAAATACCACCAAATATAACTATCCTTGCTGTCACTAGGGAACAGGTCCTTAATTCTTTCTCTAAGGCCAAGAACACTGCATCAATGTGCCCAGACAATATCCCAGGATGCCTCCTAAAGAACATGAAACATGACTTACCAGACCCTCTGGAATCAGTATTTAGCTGTAGCCTACAAACAGGGTTTGTGCCTCATGAATGGAGAACAGCAACAGTCATCCCTCTGCACAAAGGCGGGCCATCTATGATCCTGGAAGCTAAAGACCCATAAGTCTCACTAGTCTCATATGCAAAGCCAACAAAAGAATTATAATGGAAATGATCAATAGTGACATAGTAAACCTCCAGACACTGGACCAAACTCAGTTTGGTTTCGTCAAGGGTAGGTCATGCCTACTCAACCTGATGGGCTTCTTTGAGAAGGTCACCAAAGCAATGGATGAGGCTAAAATGGTTCACACTGCCTATCTTAACCTGGCCAAGGCATTTGAGACAATACCCTGCTCAAGCATTCTTGACAAACTCAAGAGGTTAGGTACAAACCTTTATGTCACCCTGTGGATAGCTAACTGGCTCACAGACAGGACCCAGGAAGTTAGAACTGGGGAGGCCACCTCTACAAAGAGACCAGTCACAAGCAGAGTACCTCAGGGATTGGTCCTGGGACCACTTCTTTTTGGCATTTACTTTTCTGAAGTCAAGGCCAAGTCAATAGCCTCTGGTTGACTAAATTTGCAGATGACTGCAAATTAGGAACTGTCATTGAATCCCACATGACACAAATGTTCTCCCAGAAGGGTTGGCACAGACAAACAACTGGTGTTAGAGCCATGGACTAAAACTAAATTCCAAGAAATGCATAATAGTATCCATCAGGAAATCATCCACTCCGGTAACTATCATATTGACAACACACCCCTAAGAGTTGACCCAGTAGGTAGAGACTTGGGGAGACACATAGACAGTAACCTAGTCTTTGTCCATCACATGCCTATAGTAGTGAGGAAATCATTCTATGTTGCACAACTTATAAATAAAGGTATCGCATCTAGGTCCAAGGAAGTCATTGTTCCACTGTATTTGGGATTCAAGACCTATCATTGAGTACAATGCCCTCCTTTGTATGCACCTAACTAGTCATATCCAACAATTGGAATGTTCACAGAGGTTTCGCACTAAAATAATACAGGGAGTAAGTACCATGTCCTATGCAGACCACCTCAAGGCCCTATTCCTGTATTCTGTCTCCTACAGTTGGTTGAGGAGAGATTAATGTCTGGCGTACAAGGCATTGTCAGACCCCACTCTGATGGACCTCCTGCATATCCACACAACAAGCAGCACCATAATTACCCATTCTAAAGACTTAAACCTTGCCTGTGATATAAATAGACCCTACTGGAGAAATAGCTATTTATTGTAGAGACTACCCCATCTCTGGAACAGGCTCCCCATCCACATGAAGCAGACTTCCTCCCTAACCCAATTCAAGTGTAATTTGGACAATTGGACGGGGAAGAAAAAAATCATCCCTGGCTTGGCACCTAATGAAAACAAGCATCCTGTAAAAGGTTAATCTCCCAGGCCCCTGTTTGTAAATGTTTCATCTACCAAGCCCCTGCTTACACTTATCAAGGGTACCAGAACTTGTCAGAGATTTGTGATGCATGGCTGGGCTTAAAAAGCCCTTGTAGTGAGTAGCCCACTAAACACCTATGGAACTATGAACCTAATTATCTTAACAGGTGCATGGTGATTATCCTTACCAAATATATTATTCTACTGGCTTAAGTCTTGGCCATATAGTTGGAGATAAATTATACATATATGAATTCTTCCTCATTAGGTTAGTTTCTTTTTGCAGAATTAGGAAATGTCTTTGATCTAAATGCCTGAAATCACAACATCAGTATGTACATACAATATATATATATATATATATATATATATATATATATATATATATACACACACACACACACACACACACACACATATATATATATATATATATATATATATATATATATATATATATATATATATATATATATATTTACATGTACATATTCATACATGCATATATGTATGTATGTATATTTTGATAGCTGTTAAATGTGCTGATCCTGTAACTCTGAAGAGAAAGGGTTTGGGAAGGGCTCTGCTTTACATGGATGGGAAGCCTATTCCAGAGAATGAGGATTCTCTGAGAGACATATCCGTGCCTCCAACACGTCCTATTTAAGCCACAAGCAAAGTTTAAATCCTAAGATCTAGTAGTTATAGTAAGTTCTACAATTTGGTTGGCCATGTGCACTGGATTTATGCAATCTATTTATGGAGCTTTTTTTGCTCATGAGTATTTAAGGGTGAAGAGAAGTGCTTCATTGCTGTGTACAATAGAAGCAGCAGCCAGTGACAAAATGAGTTAAGTTTTCTTTTAACCCTGTCAGGCAGCCACAAATGACCAGTGGACACAGTTGTAAGGCAAGCAGAGCAGCTTCCTATTGCTTTGAAGTCAAGGCTAATGACAAAGGCCTCTGGCTGACTAAATTCAGAGACAATTTCAAATTAGTTACAGTCAATGAATCCACACAAACATTTTCCAAGAGGGCCTGGTACAGACTAATCACTGGTACCAAAGTCATGGTCATAAACTCAACAGCAGGAAGTGCATAATATCCTTCGGTAAGATGGCCACCCCTACAGATTACCACATTGATAATACACCGCTAAGTGTAGAATCAGTTGTCAGAGTTTTCTGAATGCATATATACAATTACTTAGCCACTGACCATCACATGTCTACAGTAGTGACAAAAATAATTCTATGTTGCACAACATATAAGCATGGATATGGCATCCAGGTCCAAAAATGTCACTGTTCCACTGTACTTTGTCCTCATAACACCTACCAAAATGCCCCCTTTGTCATGTACCTGATCAGGCATATGCAACAACTGGAGCATCCACAGAGATTCCTTACAAAAATAAGAATACATGGTGCAGAAAATAAGTCCTGTGTGTACTACCTCTAAGCATTATTTTTGTACTCTTTCTCTTACAGGCCACTGAGAGGAAGCCTTTGCCTGGCTTAAAAAGCATCCTCTGATCCAACCTTAATGGCCCTGTGGTATATCCACAAAACTAATAACAACAGAAACGCTCAATTCAGGGACCTAAAACTAGCTTGCAAGATAAATAGGACGTTGGAGAGACATGTATATGTCTCAGAGGCTGTCCCTTTTCTGAAACAGGCACCCCATCCATGTAAAGTAAAGTACTTCCCTTAATTTAATCACACAAAGCTTGGATCACTGGATGAGGAATCATAAATTTACCTCTGGTCTGGCACATATATCTCTATTAAAGAGAGGAATCTTGTAAGTGCATGACCATTTGTAATCAACTTTATATGCCCCCAACATAAATTATGGTAAAGATACTTTTCTAATATATCTGAGTAGTGTGACTAAGTTTGAAAATGTTCTTTAAGGTCATTAGCCTAGTATTCTGCTATGATCCTGCCAATGGTCTTTGATTTTAAAAAATTTCCTCTCAGTTGTCTGTGATGTTGCAGAACATCCTTGATATAACTTCATATTTTTGTCCTGTCCATTGTAAAAACTTTAACCTTTCCTATAAATTGCTGAAGATTGCAGTTAGACAATAATGCCAGACATTAGAGTTTCAAACTTCTTTTTGTTCCAGAACTACATGTTGATACAAATCCTTTTGTTCTATTAAATTTTCAAGTGAATTAGAGTAATATATTGTATAAGAATTGTCCCTGTCTTTTGTTCCTCCTTTCCCTTATTGTTGTATTTGTCTCTGATTCTTAAGCAAGTAATATGAGAGTTATGAATGCCCAGAAACTTGTTTCTACTTTTAGTTTGTCCTTCATAAAATGAGTGCTTTTCTGGTTAGTCATAGTGGGTTGCAGTCACTCAGTAACAACACATTTTGAGTTTCTGATATATAAATAATTCATTCTAGTGACTTTCCAAGTATGTAAGAGTAATAATTAAAATCTATCCCTAATTTTGGGCCTTTGTTTCCTGAATATTTTGAGTTTTCTCCAATTCTTTTGCTAAGAAATAGAGAGAATAATCTTTGTATTAATAGGCAGGCATCTGAGATGCACAATAACAATTAGATATAATTGCTGGGTCTGTCTTGGGAGAAAAACAATCACCTGCTGTTTGCTTATTTTGTTGGGTTTTCAGAATTAATACAATTTCTGTGAAGCAACTTGAGATACTTTACAGTGTTGCTTCTGCTTCTGGAGGAAAATAACTGCTGTTTGCCCCTTGGCCTAGCTTTGCAGCATTAATATGATTTGTGCAAAACAACTTGACATACTTTAATGGATAGTTACTGCTTCACAATGAGGTATCTGAAGTACACACAGAAGTGGCTATAACTGCTGACTGGGGTGGGAGCTATCTCTGAATGAAAATAGGTGATCTTTTTGTAATTTACTTAGTTTAACAAGTAAACAAAACCAGAAACGAGCGAACTACTGAAAACGGACTCTTTATTGACACTTGGTAAGCGCTTTCACTGACTGTAATATGCCAGCTTCCTCAGACCAACAAACACAATTAGAATCCATAAAAAAGTTTCAATGAAAACTTTAAATACTAATTAATTGCTTACGTCTTAATTGGCCATGTGACCAACTACTTTTGAAACCTTATAAGATCACTATCTTATAACAAAAACTGCTGAACCTAAGTATTGCGTTTCATTCACATACACCAAACATATTGGTAACAAATATTAAAACTATATTATACACAAAAACACTAAACATACATTTAACCATTAAATATACAATTTTGCAGTTGTTAACTGTGTCATTAACACTAAAATTCCAGGGACTTATGCCTATCCTACCAACCACTTATTTAAACCACCACTCTTATTAAAATATACTCGAAAATTATTTAAATATACAAATAAAATACTAGGAACATAGATTTAACTTCAATTCCTTTTTAACTCAAGCCCTAAAAAACAAATCATCTGTCACAAACATTATAAATTTACATTTATATATTTACCTTTTCAAGGCTTTAATTTTGAGGAGACATTTTATAGAAGCTTGCTCATTAAGCCAAGGTAATACATAGGCCATAGTGCGAATCTGCCACTCTAATTCCGCCTCCTCCAATTCGAGTTGCCATGCCCCTCCTCTAATATTTTGTTCTACCTTTTGCAGGACTATAAATTTAAATTGATGTTCTGGATATATCATCACATGTCTTGCAAGGGCATTAGTACCTATTTGTCTACTAATACTGTATTGGTGCTCGTAAATCCTGCATTTCACTAGCTGCCATCCCTTCCATCAGAAGAAGGCAGTGATTAAGGGTCAGGTAGTGAGAGCAGCTAGGATGGTGTCCAGGTTTGAAGACTTCCAGGATGAATGTGCTCTCCTGAAACAAATGTTTATAAGGAGAGCATATCCAGTAATTTTGATTGACCAGGTGATACAGGAAGTTCATACTAAAAGAGTATCAGGGCATTTTCAGCCCTTGTTACAAGAGAAACAAGTGCAAGTGGATTCAATGAATGTATCCCCAAATAACTGTTCTTTGATAAACAAAAAGGATTTTAAGGTTGCAAGTTTTTTGACAACTTTTTCTACAGATTCGAGTAGGATTGTTGAAATAATCCATAAAAATTGGAGTATCATTCAGCAGGACAATGAAGTTAGGAAGAAATTGGGGCCAAATGTATCTATTACATATAGAAGAGGACCCAATTTGAAGAACATAGTTGAGAGAGTTATGAAAGTGCCCCGAGGTCTACAAGGTATGAGGAAATGTGGTAGATGTGGACAATGTAAGTATATCAACATTACCAATAGTATCACTATTAGGGATAGGAATTACAAAGTTGGGGTCTATTGTTCTTGTGACTCCCAAGGAGTAGTCTATTGTGCTATTTGCACTCTGTGCAAGTGTTTCTATATTGGTAAAACTGAGCGTAAACTCAGACAAAGGATTTACGAGCACCAATATAGTATTAGTAGACAAATAGGTACTAATGCCCTCGCAAGACATGATATATCCAGAACATCAATTTAAATTTATAGTCCTGCAAAAGGTAGAACAAAATATTACAGGAGGGGCATGGCAACTCGAATTTGAGGAGGCTGAATTAGAGTGGCAGATTTGCACTATGGCATATGTATTACCTGTGCTTAATGAGCAAGTATCTATAAAATGTCTCCTCAAAATTAAAGCCTTGAAAAGGTAAATATTTAAATGTAAATTTATAATGTTTGGGAGAGATGATTTGTTTTTTAGGGCTTCAGTTAAAAAAGGAATTTAAAAAGGAATTGAAGTTACATCTATGTTCCTAGTATTTTATTTTTATATTTAAATAATTTTCGAGTATATTTTAATAAGAGTGGTGGTTTAAATAAGTAGTTGATAGGATAGGCATAAATCCCTGGAATTTTAGTGTTAATGACACAGTTAACAATTGCAAAATTGTATATTTAATGGTTAAATGTATGTTTAGTGTTTTTGTGTATAATATAGTTTTAATATTTGTTACCAATATGTTTGTTTTATGTGAATGAAACGCAATATTTAGGTTCAGCAGTTTTTGTTATAAGATAGTGATCTTATAAGGTTTCAAAAGTAGTTGGTCACATGGCCAATTAAGACGTAAGCAATTAATTAGTATTTAAAGTTTTTATTGAAACTTTTTTATGGATTCTAATTGTGTTTGTTGGTCTGAGGAAGCTGGCATATTACAGTCAGTGAAAGCGCTTACCAAGTGTCAATAAAGAGTCCGTTTTCAGTAGTTCGCTCGTTTCTGGTTTTGTTTACTAGTTTTAGCAATTTTTTCGTCGTTGAGGTTAGTTTAACAAGTCATTGAACTAACGTTGTAAGACTAGTGTGCATTTATGTGAAGGAAGAAAAAATGCTTTATCACTGTGGCAGATTATTTATTTGTTTATTTGTGTATTCATTTATTTATTTACCATAACCAGATGTCTGAGGTGTACACAATAAAGTGGATGCAACTAATAGGCATGGAAGGCATCGGTGTTTATGAATGACTGACCCCTGCTGCTGCTTGGTTACTGTTAAGAAGTAGTTACTGATCTGGGTTGGCAGGAGTCATGTCAAACAAAACATTTGATAAAATCAGTGTATAATTGTATTGCTATGGCTTATGAATGTGTGTGTTTGGGGGATGGTTGTAGTGTATTTAAGACTAGCAAGATGGACATAATGTCTTTCACTTTTCATCACAAGCGTCAGCATTGTACACAATAAGTGACTATCTTTGGTGTTCTGGCAGGCTTAGGAAGTGTCTGAAAGTAACCAATTACTGGCACAGTCGTGTACTGAGTAGCATTGATATTTCACCGTACATATCTCTGGTTGCGTTATTGGCTGTGGCTTCTTTTGTGTGGTGTCCGCATACCTTCCCTTATCTTTTTGATTTTATCCATGTACTCTGGTATCCTCTAGCACCCAAAATGTGATATAGGTGAATAGACATTTTTCTAATTTGCTTATAGGCAAATGTGTAGTGTGTGGGTTGTATGTATGTGTGTGTGCATGTGTGTTCATCTTGTAATAGACCTAGAATGTCAGGGCCAGTTTATTTATATGTATGCTTCGGTGCTTGGATGAAAAATCAGTACAGATTGTGATAGAACTGGCTTTCAGGGGCAGTGCCAGTGTGTGTGTGTGTGTGTGTGTGTGTGTGTGTGTGTGTGTGTGTGTGTGTGTGTGTGTGTGTGTGTGTGTGTGCGTGTGTACAGAAATAATACAATTGTTTAGTCAAGGGTATATATAACTCTTCTGGATTAAAAAAAAAACATTAAGTCATTATCTTTTAAAATAATGCATAAAATGCATCAAAGCAGTCAAACCCTAACAGCATCTGTGGGCCTAGTGGCTCCCACACCCAAGGCTATTAAAGCAGATTTTGACACAGGCTTAGTAGAGGTCTCTGCCCTTAACCTCAAGTAGTCTAAAACTGGCCTTTCTCAAAGCTGGGCACAAAAGGTCCCTATAGTATGTGTTGGGGGAGAAGTGGTGCGATCATTACTTCATTTTTTCTTACAACGAACCTTCTGAAGACCACAAAGAATGTCCGTGTAGCTTGTGTATTAGGCTCTGAACACTGTGGTCATTATTTATTTATCTTTCCTGACAAACCTCAGAGGTGTGCACAGAATATCACTATAGCGTGTCTAGGAGTATTGTACTGTTTAGGTGTAACAAGTTGGAATACATTACTATAATTATTTTTTCACCTTCCTCACAAGAGAACATCAGTCACATATACAGGTGGTTATATATTGGGGGTAGGGGCAAAGAGCATACTGCTTTATATATACATCTGACAGCAGGTTGAAATATGTTACTGTGTTTTATTTGTTCTTAAAATTTTGTCCTGGTCTAATATCACAGTGGCTATCTTTCAGGTACAGGGTTGAGGAGACATGCTGTATACTGTATATTTTTGGCAGCAGTCTTTTGAAATATGTAACCATGACAATTTGTGCCTTCATCCCTGTTTAACATCAAAGGGATACACAGAAACTGTCTACCTTTTTTTTGGGGGGGGGAGGTAGGCAGGCAGGCACTATTCTCAGATATGATTTATTATTATCACATGCCTTTGTCTTCTCAGTTTATTGTGAACTGCTATTTTGCCAGACATAATTTCTTCCTTGAAAGAAAAAATAAGACTGAATTGCTTTCCTTACTTATGTGTTTATTCAGACCATGATAGGATCAAAAGGCTGAAAATTAGTTTTGAAATGCATGTCAGAGTATATATAATCCATGACTTCTTGTGACATAATGGCCCCAAGATCCCTTGCTCAATTTGATTATTTATTCCACAGTTACTACACAATTCTTGGTCAGTTAGGATGTGTTGAAAGAAAGCAGTAAAGAGTGATGTTGAAGAACATAATTAGCTTTCTTTAGTCATAATATTTGTTTAGGCCATCATTGGATCAGAAGTTTAGAAACAACTCTAAAATGTGCCCCAGAACATCCCTTCTGAGGGCCTACAGGCCCCAGACCCTTGACTTAATTTAATTATTTCTACAGCAGTTATTACAGTGCAGTCTGCCCCAATTAGCATGTGTTGAAAGGATTCAAGAAAAATCTGAAGAGTAAGACAAACTGTGAGAAAAGGTAGAAAAAAGTAATCTGGATGATGGGAGGTTGTCTTGGAGCAATCTGGGAAGGGGGGCACTGAGGAATTGTGGGGTGTGGGCACCATGGATCCCTTCACCTTGAGCATAATTTCACCTAAGGCCAATCCTAATCCTTGAATCTTGGTGTAAAACTTGCACTTTTGCTGTATTAGTGATGACTTTTGAAGATGTAAAGGCCAAGAAGAAGCATAGACAGGTTTCTTAAACAAAAATTCTATCCTGAAATTCCTAAAAATATTTTTAATTATATGTTGATATTCTATAATATGCATTAGAATCACTGCAACTATTTTGTATTGTGTTTTAATTTCTTTTACTCAAAAATGTCCATTATACGGCTTGTTATACTAATGTAATTTTGTTATTCATAGGTTTTGTCTTAATCCAAGAATGCAGCTTCTTCTTCTTCTGTTGGCTTTTCCCGGTTAGGGGTCACCACAGCAGATCACCAGTCCACTCATGATTGGCAGTGAAGTTTTACGGTGTCGAATTGCCAGCCCGACACCCAACCTTCCACAGACGGCACACACACACACACACACACACACACACACACACACACACACACATACCTAGGGTCAATTTAGTGTCCAATCCACCTACAGCATGTCTTTGGGATGTGGGAGGAAACTGGAGCACCTAGAGAAAACCCACGTGACCAGAGGACATCGCACAGAAGATACCCAGCCGAGGATCAAACCGGAGAACCTTTTGCTGTGAGGTGGCAACGCTAACCGCTGCACCACCACCGGCCAGCGTACTAAGTCATTAGTAGTTTATAACCCCTTTATTTGAGTTAATGTAGACATAAGGACACTGGCAGTGCATTGTCAGTGATGCTATGTCCCTTTTTTCATTTTCAGTAAATGACCTTGACTTGAGAACAGAGTTTTCAGGATGCAAGGAGACAGGATATTCAGCATCCGAGCACTCGCCCTTTGAACAACAGGCGGCAGAGGAAGAACAACAGATGGAGGAGATAGTGTTTCAAGAGGATTCTCTCAATTCTAATGGTGTTATGAATAACTCACTGCCTAGACTACAGATTTCAACAAACTCAATAAGTGACTTTAAAATGTACAATTATTCTACGTATATTCTCTCCCCTCCACTTGTTTAACTTTTAGCTAAAGGACTCACATTTGTACCATCTAGGAGAGCTGATTTAGCAAGTACCTTATTGGACCTGAAAACTTTTACTCACAAACTTAATTTAATGTCATTATTTGGTAACAATGCTTCCATTCCACAACATTTTCGTGTTTCTAGTGTGTTTAGTCGTATTTTACATAATAATGTTGCCATATTTGAGAAAATTTGTGAGCTGGATATTAGAGATACAGTGTGTTTTGATAATAGGCATTCTGCAAGCTCTAATATTTCTACTGATGAAATGAATGCCCTGAATGAGCTTAGGAATGCTGACATTAGAATTCTAAAGCCTGATAAGGGTGGCGGCCTTGTTTTTATGAATCAGGATGATTATGTTGACAAGATTTTTGATATATTAAACTCTGATGCTTATGTTGAAGCTTCGTTGAATGAGTATAATGGGCCATGTCAACATATTAGATCACATATCAATGACCTATTTATGGATTCCAGAGTAGATATTAATGTTTTTAATTATTTGAACATTTTAACTCCTATTATCCCGACTATGTTTGGCCTCCCTAAACTTCACAAAAGTGAAATTAATCCACCTTTGCGTCCCATCGTTAAGGGGAGAAATTGTATAACATATGGTTGTGCCAAGTATGTTGATAGTTTGTTTCAAAAATATTTGAAAACTGTAACCCAGATATGTCATGACTCCTGGGACTTCCTGAAATGCTTGAACTCTCTGACCTTTGTGGCGGATTACAATTTCCTAACTATAGATGTTAGGAATTTATACACTGTGATACCTCAAACTTTGGGTATTGCTTGGGTTAGGGAGTTTTTAATGAAAAAGGGCACCCCAGGAGATGAGATAGATCTGATTGAGTACTTACTCAATATTGTTCTCTCTAATAATTTCATCTTCTTTAATTTTTGTTACTATTTTCAAAAATCAGGGTTGGCAATGGGCTCCCTATGTGGGGGGAGTTTTGCGAATAGTGTGATGGCTTTTTGGGAGGAGGAATATTTGTTCAAATGTGACACTTTTAAATAACATGTCTGGTATACAAGATTTTTGGATGACATTTTTATTATTTTCAAGGGTGATAGCAGTCAAGCCGTGATGTTTGTGGATGAAATTTCAGAATTAACTGATTTTTTAAATTTCACCTTTGAATTTGGTACTGAATTTATTTCTTATTTGGACAGTTCCCGCTCCAAAGACTTTTTGAATTTGAGGTACGTAGCCAACATTTTCAGGAAAGCTACATATTCCAGTAACCTCTTACACTATGAAAGCAGCCACCCCTTCTATCAGAAGAAGGTGGTGGTTAAGGGCCAATTAGTGAGGGCGGCCAGAATGGTCACCCTCAATGATGATTTTTTTTACTTGAGCGTGAACATTTGAGAAGGATGTTTTTAGCTGAATTTTTAACTACTAATATTGCTGAGGTGGTTACTAAGAGATTGTCAGGTTGGTTTAAACCTCTCTTGAATGGAGAACCAATGACTACTGACACCAGCCATGTAGGTATTCATGGTGGTTATGACTACTGTTGATACCAACACTAACCATACATTTAAATTCAGCACCCCTTATTCTTTAGATGCTGGACGTTTGAGGAATATGCTTGCTAAAAATTGGGTTCTATTGACAGAAGATGCTTCAGTTAGAAAGAAGTTAGCCAATGGTCTTGGTATGATTTTCAGACGTGGCCCCAACCTTAAGAAGTTATTAGAAAATGTGAATGTTTATCATAGTGCTAGATTTGGTATGTTTAAATGTGGGTGTCGTAGAATTTGCTATCTTATAAAAGTGTCAAACAGGTTTTGTATTGCTGACACCATTTATTATTTGAAAAGCAGATTTAACTGTGAGAGTGTTGGTGTTGTTTAAATTGCTTTATGCCAGTGCTGTACTGTTTATTATATTGGAAAGACTGAGAGGCATCTTAAGGAGAGAATTTATGAGCACCAGTACAGCATAGGCAGGCCTAATGCTAATAATGCCTTGGCTAGACATGCCATGGAATATGGGAGTCAATCCTTTGAATATATGGTTGTTGAGCAAGTGACAAAAAACAAAAGGGGTGGTCCATGGCAATTATTTTTAGAAAGAAGACAATTATATTGGCAACTTAAACTAAACGCTTCTGTTTTTCCTGGTCTCAATGAGCACTGCTCTTTGAAATGTATTTTAAAGTTGAAAGCACTTGAAAGGTAAAAAGTTGATTTTACTTTTTTGTTTGGGAGGTAATTTTTGTAGATATAAAGAGATTTTTTAATATTAATAATGATTTTTATATAAAAACATTTATACTAGTTTTTCACATTTTATATAAATATTGCACTTTATAAGTATTTTTTATGTGTAATTAGATTATTTGTGATATCATTTACTGTTGATGTAATTTCCTGTTGAAACACTTTAAAAGGAATGGATTGTTTGTATTTTGTGTCTGAAAAAGTTGGATTATTTTGCTCAACGAAAGCGCTAACACATAAATTATTTTGGAGATTACCACTGCCTTTGTTGTTTTTTTATTAGTCATTAGTATTGTTTTTTGTTTTTTTGTTTCATGCATTCAAACCATGTTCAAAGAGAGCTAAAGGGTATTATGGAGTAGTCGAGTATGTTGCTCTTAATTAATTGCCAGACCTTCTCCCATACTTTTCCTGTGGTGTCACATTAGTCATTTCACTCTAACAGCCATATTACTCACCTATGAAAGAACATTGTCAGTTCAAGTAAAGGTAAGGCTTGCGTAATAATTTTATTTTATTAAAAGTCTTCTTGAATTATACTTGCAAGCAAGGCAAGGCTTTACTAGTCAAAACAAGACAGCAATTATCAGTTTTTATGTAGTTTTGCAATATAACCAACTTACCTCTGTTCTTCATATAAACATTTATAGAAAAAACCTTTGGAAAACGAATTAACTATATGTGTTAATGAGCACATGAGTGGTTTACATGTGATATCCACAGGCAAAAATATTAGGGTCTGGAAGCAAAGAAATTAAGACAAAAATCAAAATACATTGAAGGTTTTTTTTGGCACTAAACATATAGGTGATAATTATATGGAAAAATATAACTGTGATATGAGGTTAACCACACTAGAGGGTGGATTTTTCCCTTAAGAGAGAGAGAGAGAGAGAGAGAGAGAGAGAGAGAGAGAGAGAGAGAGAGAGTGAACCATGATTGTTTCAGCCAATATGGGGATTGCATAATTATGTTTTATTTGCCTTGTTTTGCTTTCAATCACATTGTCTGAATAAGAGGAAGTGGTGGGAAGGCACACATCAATTTCTGAATCCAGAGAAAAGCTAATGCACCTGTTCTTCATGCTGCCTCTTGGGCCATTAAAGAGTGTATTATACTTTGCTGATTGTTTAGATATGTGGCAAATAGGTCTAGTCCTGGAATGCCCCACATATGCACTCCATCTCCTTATGGTAGAGTACACCAAAATGTGACTAGCAGAATAATTTTGAAGAGGACTGGATGTTCAGTGAAAAATGTTATCATAAAGGCATATAAATACACATACTATTTTGAATATGTTATAAAAACTTTGCCTATGTTACTGTGAACCTAGCTCTGTATTGTTAATGCATTCTGGTGCACTTGGAATGACTGCACATGTTTTATACTTATTTTTGTTGTGCTGATGTGGAACTGCAAACAATGACAATTATTTATACACAGAAAAAGTGCCATGCAGAAATATAAGCAAAACAGATACAAGACAATGAGACCCAAAAAGACATAACCAGTAAACATATGTATAGAACATGACAAATGACAACATTAAATCCAAAGATATTTGCTCACTACTCTGGACTGGAAGAGATGCCTTACTGATGGGCAATTAAACAATGGAATTACATCCTACTCCAGGCCTAATCAAGGAGCCTCAATCCTCACCACTGACACTAGTGAGGGACGGCTACTAGGAACAAAAATGGATATACACAGTATTTTCCGATACAGCTCTCCACCAAGCACAATTTCCCTTAAGAGCACACAGGAAGAACACTCCAGACCAAGGGCTGCACACACACATACTCTCTCTCTCTCTCCAGGCCCCAAACAAAAATACACACTGACCACTTTGGAGCTCTGTGTCTCTGTTCCAAGTAGCTGATACACATACTTGTATATTTGATCTTCACACACACACCTACCTGCTTGCTTCCTTTTCCACCCTCCCAGTTAAGGTGAACCCTGGCCAAAAGTATTTGGAATGGGGTCCCACCTAAAGCTCTGACTGGAGTGGACTGCCCAAGCAAGTACTGCTCCTCTTTGACCACTGCAGACTTCACAGTGATTATGTCAGAGGCTGTGTCTGTCTTAGCAGTGGTCTGTCTTCCATCCACTAAGATAGGATACAAACTCCATTGATAGTTTGGTATCCCTGTTGTCTTCAGACAACTTACAACTGGTGTGCTGTTAAATCCACTTGCTGTCTCCCCTCACCTTTTGTTCCCCACCTTGCTTCAAAGGATATTTGTATGCTATATGGTCTCTCTGGTTACATTAAAAACATCTAATCCTATATCCTGGCTATGTACCTAAACAAGTGGCTTCCCTGTTAGTGGTGGACTCTGTTGTGGTGGTTTAGGCCACCCACAATGGATTCCTTTATATCCATGTGCAGCACTGGATATCCCCTTATTGTGCAGTGGTGCCCTGCTTGCTAAGTAAAGATCCCCTTTTCTCCCCAGCTCATCTGCAGAGTTACACTCCCGGTCTGCCAACCAGATTCTCATGTCCTCAGGAAAAGTGCAAAGGGCTTGTTTCCTCATCAAAAGGTCTGCCATCCTTTCAAAAGTGGTGAACTGACACCCACCCACTCACCCACCTAAAAAAATGATTGCTTAACTCATCAGTATAATCACATGTACTTTCATCTGCCTTGCATCTAGGCTCACAGAACTTTTTTCTGTAAACTTCAGGTGTTAACTTAAAACATTCCAATAAACACTGTTTAACTTTATCATAGTTTAAACAGTCAGTATCAGATAATTTAGAAGCAGTAGTTACAGATTTACCATGAAATAAGGGGGTCAGGAGCCGTATCCAGGGCCCTTGGTCAGCATTATTCTGTTTACATGCTCTTTCAAATATATGAAAAAAATATCAAAATTATCACACTCTTAAACAACGGAAGAAATGTACTGACCTTTATTGCTTCTGGGGTTCAGTTATTCCCTTCCCCATTACCTCCATGACCCTAATGAAGAGTCAACATCTCCCTCTCGCATTGAGTTGTTTCTACTTTTCTTTGGCCTCCAAATGCCACAGTCTCTCATTCTCTTCAGCCACCAAATGCCAGATTCTCTCTGATAATTCTAATTTCAAACATTTGGCCTCCAGTTCAAGTCTCTAACTCCAGGCAGATTTTTAAGTCCTCTGAAGAAAAGATGAACTGTCCTGTTTCTGAAGGCTGCACATCCCCATAGATTGGTTGTCTTCCTGGTTGCTGCAGCTGCAATTAAGGCTGAAACTATTTCCTCTTTAGTTGGGTTGGCATGTACCAGTCATTTGGCTTTGCACACCTTGGCCAACTGGTTCTTTGTCAGCTTGCCATAATCCTCTGATGACATCTTTGCCTGCTTTTCCTGACTAAACTAAACTGGCAAAAATAAATAAAACTGTTGTGAAAATTAAACTCTGTATCTTTACCTTGTGGCTGCTGAGAGTACACACACCTTCAGTGATACAGGTGAGGGATGGCCACTAGGAACAAAAATGGGATACAAATAGTATTTTCAGATACAGGTTTCGGCACCAAGCACAATTTCCCTTAAGAGCACACAGGGAGCACACTCCAGACCTGGGGCTGGACTCTCTCTCTCTCTCTCTCTCTCCAGGCCCCAAACAAGATTCCACACTGAATACTTTAGAGCTCTGTGTCCCTGTTACAAATAGCTGACACACACACACACTTGGATATTTGATTTTCACACACACACACACACACACACACACACACACACACACACACACACACACACACACACACACACACACACACAACTGGGAAAGGCTGGCACAGATTTGCCAACTGTGTCCCCTCTGCTCAGACTATAAGGTAATTACGCTGCCACCAGTCAGCTACTCTTACAATGGTACCCAGTTATGCTGAGTAAAATTAATACTGATACAAATGGTAGAGTTTGACCAATGCAACAAGGCTTTCAGGAGCAGCCACAGTGTCACTAAAATGGGCATAAGTATTCTTAAGATGCTGAAAGTATTCTGTAAAAGACCAGCCACAATGAAAGGTATAGAATTATTTAATAATAAATAATAAAATAGAAAACATGAGAATACTGAATATCTACTTACAATAAACATCAATCACAGGAGGTATATAAAATAACACACTTAGATTCACACAGATGCAGAAAAATAATGTTTAACTAATCTCACTATATTTTCCTGACTGATTAAAGAATTATTGTTCCCTAATTAAGTTATGTACTACAGCAAGGCAAGATGATGAGTGTTGTTACTTACTACAGCAAGGCAAGATGAGGTGTGTGGTTGTGTGAGATATCTGTGAGAGATCTTTCCTGTTAGGTGCTGAAAAACATGCTACTGTGAGAGTTCCATCATCTTGCTCACTAATATCTAAAAATCATTTCAGAGCTAGTTATAGAATGACATTACATCTGGTCACCTGACTGCACACCCAGAGCTTTGCTAAAATCTGTTGCAGCATCTGAAACTTCCACCCTCCCAGAGTAGCAATTAATTCACCCCTAAAGACAATACGGTAAGATTCCTAGTCCTGTTTTTTCCATACATTTTTGTTTCTGGTTGTAATCAGATCTGTAAGATAAAATCTTTATGGCCTAAACCAACCCATTTAATTTTCAACCTATTTTTCAAAATTAGCTGGACTGAGATTAACCTTTTCCCTTCCAGAATTTTCTGTTAAAACATATACATTAAATCAGTTATAATAATACTGTCTGACATGCATGTATATCTCTTTTCTGTCCAGCAGGACCCACTGTTGATGCATTTTAACACAAACATCTGCACAAATCAGTGTGATAGTCAAATGACATAAAATTCTTTACAAAACTCCAGCTTGCTATATTGGCATATGTTACACATGCACTGCCCCACTTTCCCTGGCACAGATGGCATTACCTCATATCATCACATTTCTCCCCTCTTTGAAGACTCAAGCTAGGTTTTCAAGTAACCCTGGAAAATGTTGCTTCAAAGAAATGGGCATGTCCAGGAGCACTCTAACCTACACCCTGTATTGAGAGCCCATCTGCATTGACATTGCTGACCCCACTACAGTGCTGCATTGTCATGTCATATGCCTGGAACCCTAGGCTCCACCTTAATAACGTGGTATTTTGCTGGCTGGCATGATGTAGCCATGTTAAGGAATTGTGGTCTGTAGCCACAGTGAATTTCCTTCCATACAGATAGGGTTGAAGTTTCAGCAGTGTCCATACTATGGCATTGTTTTTCTACAGCTGCATAACATTCCTCCCTGGGTTGGAGTCTATGGCTGATATATACAACTGGGTGCTCTTCTTCATCTGTGGAAACCTGTCTGAGTACAGCCCCCACTCCATGGTTTGAAGCATCTACCTGCACAAAAAATTTTATGCTGTAATCTGGACTGGCTAACACAGGTGTCCACCCAACTCCTCTTTAAGTTTTTGGAATGCCTGCTCGCAGGCTTGGGTCTATACTACCCTATCTGGCCTGTTTTTCCTCATCAGGTCTGTGAGGGGAGCAGCTATTGCACTATAATTTGGAACAAACTTTCTATAGTACCCCGCTGTCCCCAAGAATGCCCTCACCTGCTTTTTGGTAACAGGCGTAGGCCATGCCTGAATAGCTTCCACTTTGTCAGCTTCTGACCTGATCGTACCACTCTCTACTCTAGGGCCTAGGTAGAAGACCGCTCCCATACCCACCTGACACTTACTGAGCTTAATGGGAACCCTGCCCTTTGCAGTTTACCCAAGACCTCCCTGACATGCTGAAGATGCTCTTGCCTGGAATGGCTGTAGATAGCAAGATTATCCAGGTAAGTAAGGGCATAATCTCCTGCTCCTGCTAGGATATGATCTACCAGCCTCTGGAAGGTTGCTAGGGCACTTTTCATCCCAAAGGGCATCTTCATGAACTTGTATAATCCGAAAGGGGTCACAAAGGCTGACCTCTCTCTACTGGTGGGAGTCAAGGGTACTTGCCAGTAGCCCTTGGTCAGATCAGTAATGGTTACATACTTAGCCCCACCCAGCTGTTCTAAGTCTTCTTCTGTCCTAGGCATGGGGTAAGCATCTGACTCTGTGTGACTGTTTGGTTTTCTGTAGTCTACACTGAACCTGATGCTGCCATCTTTCTTTGGTACCAGCACCACTGGGGAGGCCCAGGGACTGCTGGACTCCTGAATTACCCCCAGTTCCAACATTTGCTGTATCTTCTCCCTCAGAGTCTGTCTGACTTACTCAGGCACCCTGTAAGGGTCCTGCTTGATAGACAATTGAGGCCCTGTATCCACATGGTGGTGCACCAGGTGTGTGCACCCAGTGAATATGCCCAAAACCCTGTAACACTGCTCAGATTTCTCAAACCTGAGTAGGGGATAGCTGCAGGGACATTGCTACCCCTTCCATTGAGGTGTCAGTCCGAGCCTCACTGAGGAGATCAGTCATCAGATTCCCCTCAGACTCCTCCTGCAAATACTCAGCACCAGGGCCTCCCTATTGTGGTAAGGCTTCATCATGTCAACATGGTAAAATTTGTGCCCCTGTCTCCTGCCTAGCAGGTTTACCATGTAATTAACATCACTGACCTTCCTTACCTCTTTGAAGGGTCCCTCTCAAGCTGCCTGCAGCTTATTGTGTCCGACAGGAATGATCATCATAACCTGCTGTCCTACAGCATATTCACGGGCTCTAGCATTCCTGTCATACCAGACTTTTTTCTGCTGTTGGGCTCCTCCTAGGTTCTCCTCGGCCAAGGTCATGAGCTCCCTAAGCCTTGTCCTGAGGTTTAGGACATATGCCACAACAGATTCCATGTGGGATTCACACTCACCCTCCCACTCATCATGAATCAAATCTAAAGGCCTCCTCATCCTATGTCTATACAGCAGCTCAACAGGTGAAAAAATGTGGATTCCTTGGGAATCTCTCTGTATGCAAACAACAGACTGGGTAAATATTTGCCCCACTTTCTTTTAAACTGGTCTGCAAATGCTTGTGGCATGGTGTTTACTGTAGAGTGTAACCTCTCCACAAGACCATTAGTCTGGGGATGGTAGTGGGTGGTCATTAGGTGCTTCACGCAATAGCACTCCCATAGACAAGCCAGCAGGTCTGACATGAAATTGGTACCTTAGTCAGTCAGTATTTCTCTCAAGAAACCTGTCCTGCTGTAAATCTCTAAAAAAGCATTTGATGGAGGACAGAGCCACCACCTCAGGATATCTAGTAGCATAATCTACTACCACCAGGATATACTTCTTCCCTGGAGAGCTTGGGGTACTCATAGGCCCCACAATATCCATAGCTACCCTCTGAAATGGCTCTTCAATCACAGGCAAAGGCATCAAAGGAACTTTGACCTTGTCTCCTGCCTTGCCTATCTTTTGGCACTGCTCACAGGTCCTGCAGTACCTTGTTACTGACAGGAATGATCATCATAACCTGCAATTCCGGGCCAATAAAAGTTCTGCATAATATGTTTCATGGTACACGTTATGCCCATATAACCTGCAAAAGAAATGTCATAGGCTATGGCTAGAAGTGCCAGATGGTAGGCTCTGGGCACTACCAACTACTGTATTACTTCACCCTCTAGCCCTCCTTCAGGGGTCCACTCTCTATACAGTAACCCTTTGTTCCAGTATACAGTCTCCCCTCTTCCTTGAGAATCAGGTGCCTCCTTAGCTACCTCCCTCGAGCTTTGTAAGGTAGGGTCCGAAAGCTGAGCCTGTCTCAACTCTACCTTTGTGACCCTTTCCAGCTCCTTTCCACAGGAAGCCTGGTATTTTCTGACATTTCTGACATCGGTGCCTTACTTTCAGCCTGGGTACTACCACTCACCTCTTTCCTTGCAGTCACCCTGCCCACGGGAACATCAGTACCTACCAGCTGCTGTAGCTCACTTTCAGGCTCACTGCTACAGAGTAGCTCCCTCCCTAAAACAGCCACATCACCAGCCCCAGCTTCAGGTGTGGGGTCTGTCTGGGTGAATTTTCAAAAATGTACAGGGGGTGCAGTGGGGATATACAGGCTTCTGCCTCAAGAAAACTTCACCACTTCCTCAATGCAATGCTTCAACATGTGGTGGAGCATATGTGGTTTCCACTGACTCCAGGGGAGAGTCCTAGCACAATGTAAAAGTTTTATGACATAGCTCATGTACATATTGTATTAGGGGCCAGTGCCTATACCCACATTGAAGTAAAGGCCACACTCGGTGAACTGTGAAAGAAATATATGAATCAAAAGGGGTATCACTCCATAAATGGTTAGGTAGTCCGTAAAGAAGGTATTACCTACAATGTGTGTGTAAGCCAGCCATGCAGTTCCTTTTACATGACTCCCACATATGGCACACCTTGACCTCTACCTAAGGTTTGCAAGGGGTGACTTCACCCAAGAACATCTAGTAGAGATGCTGGATATGCCCTAGAACCTTGGCTTATGACTCCTGGATATGCCCAAGAACCTTGGCTTAAGATTCCTGTCAGAAATTCACATAACCCCACTGAGCAAGGTTACATCACTACACATGCACAGACTGAAAACATCATAGAGCATATGTCTGGGCTCAGCTGTGTGGTGCCCTGCAATATTACCCTGCAATCTCTGCAAAAATAATGACTACTTGTGTCATCTTACATAATATTATACTTAGAAAACAGTTGCAGCAGGGTGGCCCAGTAGGGGGACCACAGTTCCCAGACCATAGGTAGTGACAGATGATGAGGGGTCAGGTAAAGAATCATCACTAGGAGGCAAGCACGAAAGACAGAGGTGGGCACAATATACCATGGCACTGGCTAAGAGGCAGGGAGTTGTGCATACTCACATCACTTACTTATTATAAGAGCTCAGCATATAGAAATAGTAACATTTATGCATACAAACAAACAAGACTTTCCTTACTTATGCACTGTCTGGCATACTGTAAGCATCAGACATAGATAACTCTAGGTGTTACAATAATATTAAAAAATCCATATGTGTGAATGCGTGTGTCGACTGACCCCATGAATAGCATTTAAGATTGCTTGAACAGATTTCAGTGAATCACTGCAGGCAGATAGTACATGACAAATATTTATCAACGCAGTAAAAATTAGCAGTTTTATGGAAGACATACCTTACAATATTTTCTGAGAGCAACCTCCACACTCCTTTACCGAAAATACTGAGAGTAAGTTTGGTAGCAACAAGGAAGCAAGCAATCTTACCTAGCATGATGGACGATCTATAGCACACATTGTACTTATAAGGTGTAGCTAAAACCCACTGGGAATGTGGAATATGTTAATTTGCTCCCAGTTGATTGCCCTTTCTGAATCACTCAATTTGCACAATGTGCTGTGGAGATAAACATCAAGATACTTTCTACACAATCACGTGCACATGCCTAAGCAGCACAAGACAGGGGATTGAGACCTTTGCCTAGCTAATACTTTGCAAATGTGCCTTATTAACAGTACTGGTTAGTCAGTGATACGTTAAAGATGCATGCCAATTGAAATCACACTTTGAAAGGTATGGCAAACAGGTAACACTTACAAATACAATTATGTTATACTGAAGTTGAAATATGACTGAACTTTGATCCACATATATTGTCCAGATAATCAAATATTTATGCAAGGTGCGTGTGCACATATTGAGGTAAAGATGCCTACTAATGTGAATTATACCCACAGTAATGTTGAATGTGGCTTAAATGTAAAGTATATATACACACCCTAAAAATGGATTATATATTTATGCCATGATTTAAGACAGTCCTTGAACAAAAGTAATGCAATTAAGAAATGCATAACAATGTTATGAGTGGGTGGCCGCGGTGGTGCAGCGGTTAGTGTTGCCACCTCACAGCAAGAGGTTCTCAGGTTTGATCCTCAGCTGGGGTGCCTTCTGTGCAGAGTCTGCATGTCCTCCCTGTGGTTGCGTGGGTTTCCTCCCACATCCCAAAGACATGCTGTAGGTGGATTGGATACTCTAAATTCACCCTAGGCATGAGTGTGTGCATGTGTGTGTGTGCCTTCTGAGGAAGGTTGGGTGCCAGGCTAGCAATTCGACACCATAAAACTCTACTGCCAATCATGAGCAGACAGGTGATCTGCTGTGGCAGCCCCTAACCAGGAAAAGCCAGAAGAAGATAACAATGTTATGAGTAAGTATGCCCAGCAGGACGAGGCTGCTGTCACATTCAAAATCATCCTCATATCTTTAATAATTCTAATAACATAGTTGTGCTATATAAGCTAAAACAAAACTCTGACAGCAGTACTATAATGAAACATATAATTTCCCATTTAAGAAGTACAATGATCTGAACATGTAGCTAACTTTTTCTTTTTATTTCTGTTCATGTGTTGCAACATGCCACTGATATCAATGTTCCATTGGAATGCCATAGCTGCAGTGTTCCAGTCTTGTGAAGGTGTTGTCAAACGTAAATTGCAATTAGTGTACACATTTTACCTGTTGAAACCTACAATATTGACAAATCAATACAGTGACTTTTATCCAAATATCTTTTTCCTACATAGTTTGTACGATGTTTTCCATTGTGCATTGGTGCCAGGCATCAATGCTCCTTAAAAACTTAGTCTGCATGTGCAAAGATGTAGCCATCAGTTGTGCAAATGAGGCTGCTGTCAGTGCACCCTACTCAGCATACTGGACATAAGTGAATTAAGAAAATTACTTTATCTATAGCTGTCTTAATGACTCCACATGTTTATTAAGTCTGTACTGAAGGACAGCACAATAGGGGTAGGATTTGAGTACATGTATATATTTATACAGATATGCACATATGGCCAGCTGTTTCTGCCATGTTTCTCATCTAAAATGGACAGTGCAGAAATAATACTTACATTTAATTCTAGGTAATTTCTGTGCCATCTGTTACACAAATGTGTTTCTCTATAGTGTCTGTCATTGTGTTCCAGCCTGTAATTGCATGCAAGAACTGGTTTAGGCACCAAATCTCCTGCCATTTTTCCTGAGATCTTTGAAGGGAAGATATGGCAGGTGATGGTGAAGGTAGTGCTCCATTTAGAGCTTAGAGGTGATGTAATGAGGACTCTCACATTTTTGTGCATTTCTTGTTAGAAACTGCAGTCAGAGACTTCTGCAGCGTGGTTAAACTGGGTCTCAGTGCAAGGCTGAGGCTTAGAATAGTTTAGTCAAGACTATCACCTGTTTTACTGGAATCCCACAAATGGATGAACAGTGCTGTTACCATTACATTGAGCTAAAAATCTAAATCTAAAAAGGTGAAAACAGGATATCCTTAGCCGATGGGAGGATCTTTTTAGGTCTCACTCACTACCTCAATACTGTGAGTATATCCCACAATAACCATTTAATAGAGTACCATGACATAGTAACATACAAAAGCCTTCATTACTGTTTTTTCTCTTATACATAGCTCCTGAAGTGGTTGTCAGATAAATACCTCAGTATGCATATTGTACATTTGCAAGCCCTGATGACCTGTGCAGTTAGCTTGTGTAGTTTTGAACCAGTCAGTTGTTAGCTAAAGATAGATGGATGTGGGTTCAGTCCCAGACAGCAGAAAATATGCCTGATATGAACTTTGCATTTCAGTATGTACGAGCTATACTCATATCTTAGAATAACATGTAGTAATGCCTGACACACGTATAACTAACTGTTATCTTTTATCCAGTTGTAAAATAATTACACTTGTAGTAAAATGTTTTTAATTGTGAGCACCAGGAATATAATTTTTTTTTAAACTCTATATACCTATGACCACTTATATTGTCTTCGTAATGATGAATGTAATTGCATCTGATATATGTACTTCTGTAGATGTGTACTTTAGTGAATCTGTTTGGAGCTTATCTCCCCGGGCCTCTACTGAAAATGGACATATATCCAGCTAGACTAGCCCGGTTAACAAATGTAAAATAAAAATAAATAAAATTTATAAATAGCATTACTGTACCAGTAATTTATGGCCTGACATATTCATATCTGGATATCAATAATTTTAACAATGTATGTGGCCTTTGTAATGACTGAAATTAACATTACAGAGTAGTTATATTTTTTCTTTGTGTCTCTCCCTACCCCCTTTCTCATTATCATTTCTAATATCTATCTATCCATCTATCTATCTATCTATCTATCTATCTATCTATCTATCTATCTATCTATCTATACACACACCCACATATATCTTTCATTGCAATGCAATATTCATTTAGCAGCACCGCTACTCATACTTAAGTAACAGTAACTGATAATTCGCATAATATGGCAAAAAATGATCAGAATTTGCCTTCGGCTGCATTCATATAGCGATTATTGCACTAAAATGGTTAGCTCCATTGTGTGGCAGAAAGTAATGGTGATATTGGTATGAGGAGACAATGATATTATAACAGGTTCGATCATTTAATGAACTCCTGATATGATGCTGAAATTATCACTATATTATGTTATGGATGCTGATTCACATATTGTTGGTGTCTGTTTCATATACACCACTGCCCATTCTTTCATACATGTGTCACACTCCCTTCAAGTATGTGCTTTCGGACAATTATGATATATTCTGTGGCATCAGCAATTAGTGCACAAGCCTAGCAACTGCTGAGTGAGGTAGGCAGGTGTTCAAATCCAGTAGTGTGTACCTAATATAAGTGTGTGCAAAAATATCTGGTAACAGGTAGGACTGGCTTACTCAACAAATGTGATGTGCACAATTCAGCTTAGTGGTAACATTTACACTGTTAGAGGATTTAGATCCCCCAAGTGCTGTATACCCTTTTAGGGAAATCAGATGCACTCAAACACTATTTCAGTTGACCCTTCAACTGTGAACATTCTGACAGCTGTGATATGACTTCTTCTGTGGTTTCAATGGTTAGCACATAGCTGAAGGGAATGTGAAGTTACATAGGCAGGTATTCATATCTGACAGTGCATACCTTGTATGAATCTGTAACAAAAAATAGTTAAAACATATCTAACATGCAGGAATGGCTTACTCAGATGTGTTGTGAGATATTTTATTGTTTTCTGATGCCTGGGAGATTTTGATCCCCAAAGTATTGTACATCCTTGCAAACATGACCTGTTTAACAATATACATTTTGTATATTTCATTGTGTGAGTGTTAGCAAAAAGCAGCATTACTATTCAATAGTGGATATAGGAACACTCATTTCATGTTCTGTGGCAAAAAACTGCTGAGAATTTCCCTTTAGCCACATGGTTCTGATGACAATTGCATGATGGAGGTTAGAGTCAATAAAGATATAGGCCTGCGTTAATATTTATTATGTCAACAGTCACTTCTTCCATAGTTCACTGTAACCCTGATATGATGTTTCCATTGTCTGTAAGGTATGTTGAGGCTTATGATCCACTGATTATTAATGTCTGCTGCACAATACCACTTTCCTTTGTCAATTTTCAATAATGTTGTCATATGCCCTTTAAATGTGTAGTTTCTCACAACTGTTGTACAAATAGTTGTGTGGTATCATTAGGTAATACATGTCATCTGACTGTGATGTAGGTAAATGGAGTTTCCAATCCCATCTGCTATACATCGTAGTAGTGTATGAAGCAATTATTGCCAGACCATAATGAATTATTCCACAGATGAGATGTAATAAATTCTGCTTGGATATGACCCTTTCATAGGAGTGTTGAGTTTACTTTTAACTATGGCCATATTCATTCACATGCATACCACTAACAATCTTACCCCATATGTGTAATTTGTGATGATAGTTGCAGAATTTGTTTTGTGTTATGGGTGAATACCAGGCTAACTGCCTTGAAGGACCATTTTAAGTCTGACTAATATGCTGAGGTCAGAATCAAACTCTGAACTTTGTGTCTATAAGGTGAAGTCTTAAACCATTATGCCAAACCCACTTCATTAGGTAGTGCACAGCTAATAGGAACTTAAGCTGGCAGGTTTCACATTTTTGCAGATCTCATCTGCTGAATACTGGCAGCTGCATTATCACATGGTAGTAAAGCATAAAACTGTGGTAGTGTGCTATGTCCACCTGACAGATTCCATGCCTCACTGTCATCATGTAGTGATTCGTACATTGTTTCTGGGTTTCACACCCACTTATCTTATACACATTTTCCCCATGCATTTTACATTCACTTGCATGAATTCTAACTGTACAACTGTGTATTTATACCTTTTCAGAACACCCACTTTTGTGGCTTATAATAGTTATGCACTTGGTTTTCCATTATCAGTGTCAAGAGCAATGCTTGTAGAAACAGTTAAGTGCATTTTTTTGCCTAATATCATGTTTTCTATGGCCCTGAAATATGTTTGACATCTACCTCTCTCTTAAGTACTCTGTTTGCATGCCTTGTTAATATCATATCTTTGCAAACGTATCTTCCACAAACCCAGCTATTTTCAATTTTATCAATTAATTTCAAGTATCCTTTTCTCCTGGCATGTATTTAGCTCTCACATCTGTCCTGTGCACTCTCTTAGCATGCTTTACTAATATGCTACACTGGGGAGTATATTAATTAACAGAGCTCTGGGTTCAAACACAGGTATGTGCATTTTGATTGCCTGATAGCGATTGCTCACTATGCTAACAATATGCTATTCTTCTCACCTGTACTCTCACTACTTCAACAGTAAGCCCTGCTACTGCAATGGTCTGCAACCTGTCAGTGACATCAGCAGGAAATGCCATGTGCCAAAAAGCCAAAAAAAAAAGGCTGAAAACACAGAAGAAGAGCAAATCTCGGAAATCTCTCTTCTCCTTAAAAATTCTTTTTGCAGGGGGGCAAGCCCCCATGTACCCCCTCATGTGGGTGGCAACCCCCCCCACAAACTTATATATAGCATCTCCAAGATCACCATACATCAGAGAAAAGGGAATATTCCACAAAATTTCATCTCAGACTTATTATATGTAAGTCTGTTCTATTGGCCATTCAGCCCCTGTACTCCGTGACTCATGCTAGTGGGTCCCGACATTTCAAATGGTTACTATTTAGAAACCATGGTCTGAACTAAGATTGTGTTAATGGAGTTGACTTTGTTTTTATGGATCATGTTACTGAGAATTTGAGGGATGTATAACAATATGCAGAAGATGCCAAAGGGCTAACACTTAACCTTCATGTATAAATTACTATATTTGTATAGCTGTCACCTCATTAAGTAATGCTATCACCTGATTAAATATTACTGTGTCTTTGCAAAGCATTAGATAAAATACAGCTTTTTTTACTTTCAGATTAAATGAATTTACAGGCATTTTCCATCAGGAAGAGTACTGTAGATAGTGTGAAAATTGTCAAGTTTAAAGACACTGACATTTCAAATAGTGTTCAAATGTGTTGCATGCTATCTTTTTAATGCATTATCAAGGTTACCAAAACTTTGAAGCATAATTTTATGCTTTCATTTTGCTTATTTTGTGAAGACTGTTCTTTTAGACTTGGCTAGGGTGAGATATAATCCTGTTGCTCTTATAAAGAAAGTGCTGTAATGTTTTAAAATGTATCCTAGAGGTGTTGCTGCTGACCCAAGTAAAATGACTCACGATCTTTTGTTAATAGAAAGCAAATTGCCTTAAGATAAAATAAAAGCAAACTGGAAGCCTTTGCATGTCTCAGAGGATTTAACTGACAAAGACTTCCTGAGAGGCTATAGTAGGAAGGGAAGCTCAAGATCACTTCTGAAAGGTTTCTTTATTTTATTTTTATCCAAAAGCACACATGAAGGAACTTCATTGGTAGAAAGTGCAGATGTTAGACCTTCATTGACTGTAGTTACAAACCAGGAAAAAAAAACAGGAAGTAAGCCTATGATTAATGGAAGATACTCGTTATGCATCTTTCTCTGATTGGTCCAGGGGTCATTGTTATGTTATTCACTAGAAAAGTGGACTACTTCAGACTCTTTTGTAGTTTATTTATTTATTTTTATTTATTTATTTATTTTGTGGTGGTGCTGTGGGCTGCACTGCTGTATATCTCATTTAATAAAGAGGTTTATGACCTGTTAAAAAATATCGGACCTCCAGAGTTTTAATTCATGCACAGAAAAAGCTTGCCTTTTCTTTGTGATCTCCTACTGTATCATTGGCCACTTTTACTGTCATACATGTACATTGTTAGATGGCAATCTATCAATGAAGGACTCCTTTAACTTTCACCTTCTCAGAATATCTCTTGGGCTCAAACTATGGACGCAGCATTTCCAGTTTCAGTATTGTCACTTGCCCAGGCTACTGCCTCTAGAGTGCTTGCATAGTGCTTAACCTAGTCGTAGCAGACCCCAGGGACAGGACCATGTACATTCATCCATACCCGAATAAAGTTTTCAATCACACTCCTTTGGAACTTGATAGTCTTGGGGTGATCATTTAATTTCTGGGCTCTCTAAGACTAATGATAAAAATAAAGCAATATAGAAAGTGCTATTAATTGGCACTTGCTTAGTGCTAATTAACAGCATTAAGCAAGCTCTGTTGTCTTGTAACTCCTATGATCCTACGTCCTTGTTTCAGGGAAGATATCCCAAAACAATGTGTCATTGAGGAGTGTACTGATTAGACCCATCATTGAGTACATTACCCCTTTGAGATATACTCTAATAAGCTTATCAGTTAATTGGTGAAACCCCAGAGGTTTTTAACTAAAACAATCGCCGGCTTAAAAGAATTTTACCACTAGGAAAGACTGAAAGCTTTGTCCCTGTACTCAGTTTCATACAGACTCATGCCTTGTTTATAGGGATATAAGGGATCCAGTAGTCCAAGACCTCTTATACCTCCATAAGTCAAAGAGTCTAGCTAACACTTGGGCCAGAGATCTAAATCTACTCCAACAAGTAAATAAGATTAGGAAGAGGGATAGATTTTTCAAACAGTGCTTACCCTTTCCCTGCAATAAGCACCCACTTCATATTAAGCAGGGTGGTACGTGTGACTTTAAAAAATAGCTAGACAACTGGAAAGATATTCACAAATTCACCCCTAGTATGGCTGGTCTGGCCGTCCTTGAAAAGAGAGGCATGTCCTAAGAGTGGGTATTAGTGAGGTGGGAATGGCCTCATGGTTATGGTGTCTTGTAACTCTGGTGATCCCACAATTGTAAGTCCTTGTTTCAGGGAAGATATCCCAGAACAAAGTGTCACTGAGGAGTGTCTAACACTGCTAGCTGCTATATCCAACAGCACAATAATGATTCAGCACATCAGCATTAGATGATACATTTGTGCATCCTGTAAGGACATAGCTATTGAACCAATTAACCCTTTGATTCCACCATTGAAACATTATCTATCTATCTATCTATCTATTTGCTTTGTTCTAATGGAAAACCAAAACAATGGTGCATATGCCACATATGTGGCCATTGACTAGTGTTGGTCTTTGCCAGCAGCTAATCTGAAGTTTTACCATAGTACATGTGATGACCCACCACTGGACCAGTAATCAAGGAGCCTCAATCCTCACCACTGGCAACAGTGGGGGACTTACAATAAGAAGATAACAGGTACACACACAGTATTTCCAGATCTCTCTGCATCAAGTGCAATTTCCCTTAAGAGCACACAGAGACCACAGTCAGCCTGGGGCTGGCTTCTCCCTCTTTCTCCAGATATCCAATAAGCCCCCCCACAGGTACAGCTATAGAGTTGAGATCTCAGCTGAGTGACCAAGCCAAGACCTACCAGCACCCTCTCTGTCCAGCCAGTGCTTTGTGTCCCTGCCCAAGTAGCTGACACACACACTCTTTGAGGTTTGATTTACACACACCCACACCTGGGAGAGTCTGGCACATGTTTACTAGCTATGCTCCCTTCTGCCCAGACTATAAGATAGTTATCACTGCCACCAGACAACTCCTTATCAGCTACTTTAAGGCCCTTAACAAAGAGTGTCCAATGTTAATGTGTAATATTAATATTAATACCCATCACCCAAAGTGATACCACAGTACAAGCAGAAAATGATTGATTTCAACAATTGGCTAAGTTTCTAGTGTCATTCTTAGGGGATCCAGTATCTGACTGCTTGGGATGATATGATTGACAGACCTTGATGTTTTGTCAGAGATAGCCTGCATCTGTCACCCCTGGGCTTCTGGATACTGGCCAAGGCTCTTGCCACCCCTATAGTGCCTTTTTAGGTGGTGTTCCAAAGACCAAATTACCACTGTAACAGCTACAAACAAATGCAATCTGAGGGTCATGCTGCTCAATGCTAGAAGTCTAAATCTCAAAATGCACTTGCTCGAAGTACTCCATAAAATGGAGAACATCAACAGTTGTGCTGTAACAGAGACCTGGTTCAAGGCAGCCGAAAGCACCCCTGCACTTCCAGGCTATAAGCCATTCCACACCTTTTGGCCCCAGAACTTGGACCAAAGCTCAAAAAGCGGTGGTGTTTTCATATTCATAAAGGATGCGCACACCTCCAGATAGCCCAACATAATGCATCAGACATACTTCAGGTGCAGCTAACACTGGATAAGACAACGATTCAGGTCGTAGCCTGCAATAGGTCCCCAACCATGTCCCATGACTCACACTCCATGTTCCTTAGCACCCTGGAGAATATTAGGGTCCAACTTAACACTCTTATACTGGGTGACTTCAACTACTCCTCCAAACTACTCATGTACCAATACATTTGCCATCGTTTCCTGGAATTCATTAATTCCAATGCCCTGGACCAGCTCATTCTTACCCCACTAGAGGTAGCAACATCCTTGACCTCGTCATTACTAACATGGGTAACCATTGCTATACACCAATAGTCAGCTTCTCCCTGGTTAAATCCGACCACAAACTAATCACTTTGGAAATCCACATCCCTCCCACCCCCACCCCTTGCAAAGTTAACCACCCTGAAAAACTTCTCCAAAGCTAACTTTGGGCTCCTAAAAACAGAGGTGGCTAACTTCACGGCACCCATACGAATGGAGAATAGCTGCATGACTGCCGAATCATACACCAATGCACTGTGCAAACACGTACACAAATACATGGATGTTGCCATACCTAATAGAACCAAGATGCTCTCCTCCAAAAAATGGAATCCAATCTGGTGGTCCCCTACCATAAACAAACTCTACAACAGAAGGAGGAAACTGATGTGGAATAAGGTGAAGTCCCAAGACTGGAAAAACTCCCTTATCAGCCTCAACAAAAAGTTGAGATCCCTCATCAAATCCTCTAAAGCTAGCCATGAAAACAGAATTGCAGCAGATAGTAAAGACAACCACAAGGCCTTCTTTAGTTATGCAAAGAATCTCCATGGCAATACCCAGATTTGCTCTGAGCTACTGCACAATGGTACCTCCTATACCGAGTCAACAGATATTGCCAATATACTGACCGACAGATTCAGTGCCAACTTTACCCCTCTCTCCCCTCAAAGGACCAATCACAATACCAGTAGATTGCCAGGCACCCAGTATTACTGCTGCACAGGTTAAAACAGCACTGTCCAAGGCCAAGAATACAACTTCTATGGGACCTGACAATATCCCTGGCTGTGTTCTACATGAACTACAGAGTCAACTGACAACTCACCTGTGTGTCCTGTTCAGTCACAGCCTTACCTCAGGCTCTGTCCCTACCAAATGGCGCACTGCTTTAGTCATCCCTCTCCACAAAGGAGGAGTGACTACAGATCCTGGGAACTATCGCCCCATTAGCCTGATGAGTCTGATATGCAAAGCTATGGAATGCATCATCATGGACCTAATAAACAAGGATATAGGGAATCTCCAAACTCTGTATCCCACACAGTTTGGTTTTGTGAAGGGTAGATCATGCCTGCTCAGCTTAGTTGACTTATTCAAATCAGTCATCAATGCTGTGGAAGAAGGCAAGGTGGTTCATACAGCCTACCTTGATCTGGCCAAGACCTTTGATACCATTCCCCACTCAGGAATCATAGAAAAACTCACTAAGCTAGGAATCAACTCCTATGTCACTAGGTGGGTTGCAAACTGGCTCACAGATAGAATTCACAATGAGAAAGTAGCTGACTCCAAGTCAGACTGCCGACTAGTCAGGAGTGGAGTCCCACAGCATTCGGTCCTGGGTCCTCTCCTGTTTGGTATGTACACCTCTGAAGTCCAGGCCAACATGAAGGGAGTCTGGCTGACAAAGTTCACAGACAATTGCAATTTTGGAGCTATTATTAACTCCCCAAGTGATGTTGACATCCTACAGAATGGCTTCACTGAGACTAACGACTGGTGTCAAAACCATGGCCTTAAGCTCAATGCCAAAAAATGTGACATCATCCCCTTTGGGAAAAACCTTTTCACATAAATTATCATCAATGTTAGTCCACTGAACACAGAAGGTGTTATAAGAGATCTGGGAACACAGACTGACAGCAACCTCTCTTTTGATCACCACATTGCCACTGTGGTCAGAAAGTCCTTCTATGTGGCACATCTCATTACTAAGGGTTTTGCATCCAGGAAGAAACAGGTCATTGTCTCCCTCTACTCTTCCCTCATTAGGTCAATCATCGAGTACAATTCCCCATTTGGCATGTACCTCACTAGACATCTGCAACAACTGGAGAAGCCGCAAATGTACCTCACAAAGAGGACCCTAGGCCTTAAACACTTGTCTCATACGGACAGACTCAAAAAGCACCAACTATTCTCTGTCTCATATCACCTACTTAGAGGAGATCTCTGCTTGATTTACAAAGCCATGTCTGACCCAGCTCTGTTAGAAATGCTGCATCTAAAGAAATCCCAATCCCTCCGCACCACACGCTTCAGAGACCTCGACCTCATTACCTCAATCAACAGAACGTACTGGAGGGACAGGTTCATAACCCAGAGATTGCCCATGCTATGGAATAGACTTCCCATATATGTCAAGCAGGGTACCTCGCTGACCCTCTTCAAGAAAATCTTGATGAGTGGATAGGAAATAGAAAATTCATCATGGGGATAACTCCAGTGGCTCTACTAGACAGAGGCACTGGGAACTAAGGTCGGGTGGCATGATGCCAGGGTAATCCTATGGCTAGGCCTGTAAAGGCCCCAGGGCCATTAGCCTAGTACACACCTATGAAACCTATGAACCTGTTAATACAAATGGTAGTTTGACCAAGAGCAAGGCTATCAGGAGTGGCCAACACAGTGTCACCAATATATATAAACTTCATTACTTTCTATAATGCTTTGTGGCTCATGTTTCCAATGTTTTTCAACTACTTCACTATTATAAAATGTGCACAATCCACAATGCAACAGTCTTACCATATTATTATTATGTCTTTCATCATACAGTCCTTCTGCCATTAGTATATTACAACCAGCAAAAAGATTTGTGACTGTTTCCAATTCTGTTTTACAAAACCTACATTTGTGTGTTTCTCCCACATGTTCAATGGCCTTTGTAAACCAATGTGTCGATAGTCCACTATCTTAGGTCGCCAATATTAACCTTTTGTCTTTTGGTTTAAATTCACCTGTTCTTAACCGTTCCTGTATTTGATGATCAACATGAGGTTGTTACAAGAGTTTTCTATATTTGCAACTATATTTATGCATTTTACACATTTCTTGCCTTCTCATCTGATCCTTCACCTTATATTCTTTTTTTATTTTTTTTGGCACATTCAGTTGCTGCCTGACTTTTATCTACTTCCAGTTTGATTTCCATTCCTACTTGATGCTGATATGCTTCTGCTAAACTAAGCAGGGAAGTCATCTTAGAATTATTCTCCTTGTTTCAAAACTTTCACTATGTTTGGGTTTTATGAGGTAAGCAGATATATATGCAGCCCCATGATTGCAGATCTATACATTTAATCAATTTCAAGGCGGCCCATACCTCCTTCAGAATGGGGAATATATAGTCTTGGTATGCACTGATTTTTATAAATCATTTGATGAGGATTCTTGTTTTCCTGTCCAACCTAATCAACTCCTTTTGGGGCCAGTCAGTCACTCCAAAACTGTAAGTTAGGACAGGAAGAGCAAATTGGTTTATAGTTTGGACTAGATGTTAATGCTGCTTTCAGTATTACTTTAAGTCTTCTAAAATATTCCTTACTAAGTTTTATTTGCATTTGTTCATGTTTTATTGTTGATCCTTCATCAATTCCCAAATATTTATACAGTCCCTCTTGATCAAGTTCTTTTATATCACATTCCTGTCCCAAACACATGTTTTCTTGCTACTGCAGCTTTCCTGCTTTAAAGGTTGCTTTTGCACATTTATCAAGACCAAATGACATTCTTATATCATCTGAAAAAGCTTTGACCATTTGCAGTTGTGCTTTCAGTTGCTCATCTGATGAGCTATACAGTTTTAAATCACCTACAAAAAAAAGAAGTATTTGTACTTTATTGTTTTTTGGGAGCCAAATTGTAGCCATGGCCTAATCTGTTAGGTAGACAGCGTAATGGGTTAAGGGCATGACAAAAGAGCAGTGGTAACAGGGAGTCATCCTGGAACAATAATTTGTCCTTTATTAACTGCTAAGTGGTTTGCCACTGTTTCATGGTCTCTGTAATGTAATCAATCAGTGTAGGATGTATCTTATAAATTTTTAAGCACTCTTTATCCATGCATGTGGAATACTGTCAAATGCTTTTTGTAATCTATCTGTGCCATACTTAGATTCTTCCCCTTTTTACAGTTGTCACTTATGACTTTATTTAACAACAAATGATCTTTTGTTCCATATGACTTTCTTTTATTACCCTTTTGTTCTATTGCCATGATTGAGATTTCTTCTTGATGACTGTAAACATTGTCAGCATCAGTTCCAGTGTGTATAGTTTATACATCATTGGAAGGCAAGTTATTGGTCTATAGGTTTTAGGATAGCTTGCAGGTTCATTCTTAAGCAGGAGTATTGTGTTTTCTGTTGTTAACCAGGCTGGTGTCTATCCGGGGTGTGCACATACATAGTTTTTACTCATGGCTAAGTCTTTATGTAAAGATATTAATACTTTTAACCAGAAGTTACATACTGCATCTGGGCCTTTTTTTTTTTTTTTAATTTCTCCAAATCTTTTGGGTTTCTAATACTATGACAGGAATGTATCCCATTCCTAAGTCAAAGTACAATTAAAGTTCATGAAATCAGTATTGTTTTAGCCTTTGATGTCAGACAAAAGTGCTCTTTGCAGCACCCACAATGTGCCCAGTAATCACTCCTTCTGCAATTTGTATGGGGTTACATGGATTGGTAACATATCTAAATATTTTATAAGCCCCATTGCTCCTACTGCTATTGGAGCTGTTTGAGTATCTTTCTTCCACATTGCTATCGTTTCTGCCTAGAGATCCTGATATTTTATGACTTTATGTCTCTCTGTATGCAAGACACTGTAGTCACTGGGTGTGGCGATTTCAGTGATCAGTGCTACTTTTGTCTTCTTTTCTTGGATCGCTATATCTTGTTTTCTAGCATCTATCTTTTGAACTGTTGGTAATGAGTGATCCCATGTGATATAAACTTCATCATTTTCTACGATGCTTTGTGGCTCATGTTTCCAGTGTTTTTCAGCCACTTCAGTACCATAATGTTTGCACAATCCCTAGTGCAACAGTCTTGCCACATTATTACGTCTTTCAGTATACAGTCCTTCTGCCATTAGTATGTTGCAATCAGCTACAAGGTGTGTGACTGTTTCCAATTCAGTTTTATAAAACCTACATGTGTCTGTTTCTCCCATATGTTCAATGGACTTTGTAAACCCACGTGTATGTAACCCACTATCTTGGGCCGCCAATATTAATCTTTCATCTCTTGGTTTAAATTCACCTCTGATCAACATGATGTTCTTCCAGAAGTTGCCTATACCTACAACTATATATATGCTTTTCCCACATTTCTTGCCTTCTCATCTGGTCCTTCTCCTTATATTCTTTCTTTTGTTTTTTTGGCACATTCAATTGCTGCCTTATTTTTATCCACTTCTGGTTTGATTTCCATTCCTGGGCCCTGGGCTGAGTAGATGATGGCAGAGAGTCAGACTACCAACTCAGATCTATTACATTTGTTTAAATGAAACTCATCAGTACCAAAACAACTACATAACCGGATGTTGGAAAGAATTCAAGAAGTATATTTGTGCATTGTCAAGAGGAAAAAAGGGCACATCTTATAATGATAGAGCCTAGAATGCCTCATCAAATGGAAGTTACAGCGAAAAACAAGCTGTTACATCTGTAATATATACCATAAGACTCAACTAAATCAATAAATAACAACATAAAAACAATACTAAAACACTATAATGTCTCATGAAATTCCACATATAGCATGGAGTAGGGTAACATCTGACTTGTTTCCATTTAAGGACAGTGAGTAATTCACCTGTGTCGACTATTGCTCAAAATATCCAGAAGTCATTAATCTAAACAATACATATTCATAATCAGACATTTTTTTTAACTGCAATGTACTATCTGATATTCTTATTTCTGATAATGGTCCACAGTTTGTTAGTAAATAATTTTGCAAATTTTTTATAACACTGTGAGTTTCAGTGCATAACCCTTTTAACCACATGTGCACAGTTTAATTGACAGGAAAAAATGATTTAGCCACACCATAAACAATAACATGAAAAATGTGTTGCCAGTTCGAAATAAGCCTGCTGTTTAACTATTCCTGAGTGTAGAACACTTTAGTGTAACTAAGACTGTCACATTCCCAGTTGTTCATGAGATGGAGAATGAAGACAATGTTACCTTTTTCATTGTTTCCACTTCATCAGGAGAAAATACCAGGCGTGCAATCAGCAAGGCAGACAGCTGAACAAAAAAGAGGTATTACTATGGCACATCAGCTAAGACATCGCCTATACTGAAACCTGGAGTGGTTCATAGGTTCATAGATTAGTACTAAGCTAACTGCCCTTGTGAGCCATTTTAAGCCTAGTCAATTATCCCTTGTTAGAATTCAGATTCCAGCTGACAGATACTTGGAGCCAAGTATCCATCTATTCTGATTAAATATACTTGCACACCAAGGTCCTACATTACATAGATCAAAAAAGGTTTAAGTCTTGACTTCATTAGAAAACACTGACTAAGGACTAGAATATTCATATGTCAAAACAATGGTTTGGCTGAGGAATTGTCACTAAGTGGGAAGTCAAGCCATGATGTTCACAACTGTCAAACCAAAAGACTCTTCCTGACTATACATCCCACATCCCACAGTTGTCCTGATCATGACATTATAACAGCCAATATCCTGTCTACAAGACCGGACATTGCTGTAAGCCTAGATAATGGCATTTTACAGGATGTGACTGTTTAACCTGCTCTGACATCATCATCATCATATTTGGCGTCACCTGCTACTTCCTATGTGGTAACTAGATATGTTAGATTGATTAAAAGGCTGGCTGAATGAAATGACTTTGAAAAATGCTATGATAGCAAATTGTGTGTTATATAGGTGTTGTCTAATCAATGAAAATTCTTATTACATAATATTTGGTGCATTACTTTTGATATATATATATATATATATATATATATATATATATATATATATATATATATATATATATATATATATATGTATCTATCTGCCACCATAAATTATTTGTATATGTCATGTGATACATTTTACAGTATAATATAATGTTGATTGCTGTACATATTCTTTGTATAAGTAAAGCATTTAGCTTAAGAGGAGAAATGCAATGTATAATGCAATGCATTTTAAGTATCCCATATGGTGCATGTAAGATGTCATGTGATTCTGCCATGCTTTGTCAGTTGCTGTCATGATAGTAAACAGAGTAGCTGTTCACATACTGTTTCTTTGATGTCTGGATTTTGCCATCAACCACATAAACATTTCTAAGGTATAACTGAATCAAGTACAGCACATACACAGTTGTACACAGTCTGTTGAAGAGACATCAGTACATCCTGTAGCTGAATGCCTCCAAATCTGTACAAAAAATGGTTATTTCAAGCAGAACGGGTAGTTACACTCAGTTTCACCACATTCTCTCTAATTATCAGTGACTTGCTTTCCCTAAATTAGCCCCGGTGCATACTGATTTGCTTCCTAATATCAGTGATCAATCATTCTTTAAGCTAAATGTCTGTCAATACCTGGTGGATTACTAAGATTGCAAATGGTTTAGGGAAACAGAGTATAAACTAATGTAAACAATGCATAACATTCACTATGTGTGGCAAAGAATTAACTGCAATATAAACTGAAGCCTTTCAACAAGTAAGTACAAGAACATACAATCATCTTTGCGATTACCAGTTTGATATAGGTCTACTATGAGGGCCACCATTTACTGTACCACCCACAGTCTACCACAAATGTTACTACCATCTAGTACACCACTGTGCTACTTAAACATTTTATAGTGTTTTTGTAAGGGGCTGTGTCCCCTGTATACTTGATGTGGGGACCATGTTACCACATCCCAACTTCTAGGTATATTACTTCTGAGATCACACCAAGTTGTAGGAAACAGAAAATACTTCCCCTTTCCTCTGAGTCACTGCTATTCTTCAGGACTAGTTCATGTAAATATCTGGGCTGTGGGTTAGAGTCCACACATTAGAGAGGAGAGAGAACCACAAAAATGCTAAGCAGTTTTATTTGTTAATATAAACATACTGTCAGTCAGAAGGGGTTGCAAGATAATGAGGTCAGCATGCCAAGCTTTAGTCATCTTGGTGTAATCATATCAACTAGGCCTTACAGCCTTTCGTAAGAAGTACATTACTTAGTGTTAAACACATCAGCTAGGCCTCACAGTCTTTAGTAAGAAATACATTACTTGGTGTTAAGCACATCAACTAGGCCTCTTAGCCTTTAGCAAGAAATACATTACTTGGTGTTAAGCACATCAGCTAGGTCTCACAGTCTTTAGTAAGAAGTACATTACTTGGTGTTAATCACATCAACTAGGCCTCACAGCCTTTAGTAAGAAGTACAGTATATCTAATACTCATCGTCTATTGTTTTACATTTCTCCAGTGGGGTGTTATTAACCTTAAATTCTATTAATATTTCACTGTGTTATGTCTGCTTTAGCCCAGGTCCTGGGTGAAAAAGATCTTCAGATCAGTTCACACAACTAATTATCAAATAAATAAACAAATTCTGACATAATAAGTGAAACATTTGTACTAAGTAGGGAAGCAGAAAGGGGTGGATGGGCTATAGGTGGGGAATTAGGACAACATCTTGAAGGCTATGCAATTATGCATAACTTGGAAATCTAACAGCACTAGAAGAAGAAAAAAGCACATGAGTTTTAGCAGTAAAATGAGGGAGAGAATAAGAGAAAAAAAGATCTAGGTAATATCTGCAGAAGGTGATTCACATGATAAAGTAGTATTTAGGCAGAAGGCATATTCTGTGCCTAAATTAACAAAAGTGAGGGTAGAAAGAGAATTATGTTTGGGCCTTAATAAAGGAGCAAAACATATTTTTTAGATTTTTAGCTGACAATGAGGAAGCCTGAGTATTTATATTGGTTCAGGTGAGGAAGGTGGTTAGAGATAATGGGGATTTTGCTGGGGTTCTCAATGTGCTGTTTGTGCTTGTCTTTACAAACAGCATAAAAGAAGTCTTCTAGCTTGGAGGGGTGCAAGACAGTTTGGTAGGATCAGACAAACTAACCAATTGATGTACACTCGGTGAAAATGAAACTGGCTACATTTAAAGAAGATTAAGCAGTTGTGACAGATGGAACTTTAAAATGAGTTAAATATCAAAAGACCAAGACACTGATGACTACAATATCAAAAAACAAATACCAAAACTTCCTACCTGGAATAAGTGCTAATATGGGATCTACAGGGGGTGTGGACCCCATAATGCAGGCTAATAGGGGGTCTTGCAGGTAAGCAAGTCTGGCAGTTTGATAGTATGGTCTTCAGCATGTTGGTCTTTTGATCTTATGCTTTCAAGATTTTGATTTTTCTAGATTTTGTGCTTCAACATTTTCATAGTGGACTGTTTATAAGAGGTGCTGTAAATCTGCTCCTGTGAATTATAGGATGGACAGTTGACTGCGTTAGGGGGAAAGGGATGCAAAAGATTCTGGAGATTCTGGCAGGTTTTCTTATTAAAAAAACTGTTTATTGAATCCCTCTCAGTGTGGTTTTATGGAAAAGAAGTCTTGTTTGACAAACTTGTTATAGTTTTATGTGTGGATTACAGATGACCTTGATAAAACTTCTCTAGTAGGTGTGGTATTTGTGGATTTCAGAATGGATCTTGTAAGGGACCAAACAGAAGTTTACTGAGAAAAGTGAAATGTATGAGGTTGAGATTGATTAAATGGCATGAGAGAGAACTAAAAGGAAGCAGTGAGAGGATGGTGATGACGTGCAGTCAATCACTGCAGAGGGTGGTATGTAGTGGTGTAACATAGGCAATATTGTTAGCAGTGGTATTATTTAATGCGCATGTAAAATAAAGCATTAGTGCACATCAGCAGAATTCTTTTTGCTCATGACACCAAGTTAGCTGCCGCTTTGGAAGGAGTAGGAATAAACTTTGAAAGAAGATTTGATAAGGCTGTTTGACTGTGTCGAAAGATGGCAATTGAGATGTATTTTGAAGTAATGCATGCTGCTGCATTTGGGGAAGAATAATTCTAGAAGAAAGTATTGTTTGCGGATTGAAAGTTTTACTGATGTGGAAAAAAAGATTAAAAGTGATGTCTGAACAGTTTAAGAGGCACACTATGGTAAAGCTATAGCAAGGGTGACTAAAATTATGGGGTGTATTTTGAGATCTATCAATTACAGATGAAGGGAGATTATTTTACCAGTATGCTGTAAATATTTAGCCTTAATTTGGCAGGCTGTGAATAGTTTATATGGTAATACTGGGAAAGTCATACTGCAAGTACAGGAGGGGAAGGTTAAAATGCTGATTAAGGACTTGGAGATGAGGTGTAAGCACATACTGAATGCATTGAGCCTGTTTGGTTTAGAAAAGGATGAGCAGCATTACTTTTTAAATTATAAATGTTTATTTGAGGGTGCTATGCTAAGTGGGAAGAAAGAGATTAAGAAGGGAACATCAGTTGTAAATTGTTGGTCAAATTTAATGTGGATATGAAGAAGCATTTCTCCAAAGATATGATTGTGGGCATGTGGGATGTCTTGCTGGTATAAATATAAATACTTTACCGACATTTATGTTGTCATGCCAGAGAGTGGGAGGTACATCACGGGGAAGCTTGTTAATTTCTTTACTGAGCAAATTAGATACACAATTTCTCCTTCTGACAGTTTAATGCAATGGAAAGGAATGGAAACTGCTACTACACACTTGCAAATGAGTGACTTAGTCATACTCTTACTGCAGACTTGCAACTTAAAGTGAAGCAACATAAGAAATGTATTTTCATCTGCTGTAGGCTATTAAGTAGACGCCAGCTGGGTTCATACAATGTTCAAAGAGCAGTATACTTGCTGATTTGTTCTGTTCAACTCTGAACTTGTGAATGCTGTGGTTTTATGTGAGAAAAAGGTAGTTTTACTACTTAGTTGTACTTGACAGTGCAGTTTACCCTTTGTGTCTGAAATAACCAGATATATCAATTTATTCATCTCCATCTAAAGACTCCACTCCACTCTGTAATCTCTGCCCATGGCTGCTCTTTCTCACTAACTCTCCTAAATTTACTATGATCAGCACATCTAAATTCTCCTGTGTCATGCCCTCATGATTCTGTTAATGCTGCGTTCACCTCCTCCTGCTTTTTCTTCTTTCCTACCCTGCTTCTCTGTGCAAACTTTACCTGCTTAACTTTACTTTATGTACTGTTTGTTTCTGTGATATTACTGTAAACAAATTAATGCACTGTACACTTCTATACATTAAAATATCATTGATGGTTACTGTCCTGCTTTTGCTTATCTGGTATTTGCTTGCATAAAGTTAATCAGTATTATTGTACTGTGCTATGTACCTCTATATAATTGTCTAAGCTTTCTATCAATTATTACTGCTTACGTATCCTTTATACTTGCTCTTATAATGTATGCTTGTCTGATTTTATTATACATCTTTCTGCTCTGTAGATAGTACTGGACCTTTTCTCCCCAGGCCTCTGCTAAAAAGGGGTCTTGCATGGCCCAGTCATACCTCCCAAGTAAACAAAAGCAAAAACATACATACATATGTAAATGAATAAACAAATACATTGATTATGCAGGTCTATATTAGATCACTGACCTCTTAAAGAAGCGAACGGTGATTAATCGACCCTATGTAAGCAAAAGCTTACAATTTCGAACTGTCAGAACAGCGATTTTTTTCCTAGGAAAAAAATCGCTGTTCCAAAACACATACACACAACACAAGCACACCAAACAAACAGCAATCCACACACATACACCTAAAATCTTACAACTAACCCTACACTAAACTATACACACACCACTAACTATCCACTTACCTTAACCCAAACCCTAACCCTAAGGTCCGTTACTATTGCACACTCATCTCATCTGCTCCCTAACCCTAACCCGCCCTAACCCTCATGTCCACACAATCACACACATACCTAACCCGTGCCCTAACCCTAACTCACCTAACATGCCCTAACCCTCACATCCACATAATCGCACACTCACCTGAACCCGACCCGTAACTTTCCACCACAGCACTAAAAATACCAAAGAAACAGAAACGGACAACCAAAATCTTTCATAGGAAAGATTTTGGGTTTCTGTTGCTTCGATATTTTAAGCTTTCATTCCATTGGGTTCAATATTAGAACATTCAAAGGTTTTAAACCTCGATGTTCTAATATAGACCCGATTATGCTACCTCTGTTTTACATGAGCATACTCTTAAGTAGTGTGCTAATTTAGGAATTAGAACATCTATTATTTAACTGGCCATGTATGCTTTGTAATATAGTTTTGCTCTATTGTATCTATGTCATTTAGGCGATTGACCAGTTCATGCTTAGTAGGGGTCCATTTTTGGTAAGGCTCAGTCACCTGGCTAACAAATGCACAATAAATAAGTGCAGTAGGAGTTAAACAGACACCACATTAAAATAGCAACTGTATATTCTAGTTTGATTCCGGGTAAAAATGATGATACAAATTTACCAATGGCTTTATCTACTACAACTGTAATAGGTTTACCATTCTTGAATATATTCCCATATAAATAAAAAAGGGTAGTACCAGAGCAGATGCAAACTTAAATTAGGGAACATATTTACTGGAAACACTCGATAAAAATTGTGAAAGGATACGCATTTTTTGACCAAGACTTTGCAGAGAACTGGTTGCAGATGCCACTGCAGAGACAATAACAATTAAAACATCACCGATACACCAATCAAGTAATGCTGGCCATCAATGGGCTATGGCATTAATTAAAATATTAACACTAGAATGCACCGGAGCATCTGCCTCTAAATTCCTTTATCTGATAATTTAATGCAAAAGGGAGAAAACTTATTCTTTTAATGGCATTAAAGCAAAGCACATAGAAATAGATGTTGCAGATGATTAAAATCATGTATTCATTTGAAGGACATTTACAACCATAACCAGAGTCTGTAATTCTAAGAATGAAAGAAAATGTTTCAAAGCTGTCACCCAAGGAGGTATGAGCACAGGATATAGCAATGTTAAAAATAATAAAGCTTATGAGTAAACTAACAATGCTGCACTCTGTCAAGCTGTTTAAAGAGAGCTTAATTAGGAGTGATGTTTGTGTGTGTGTGTGTGTGTGTATGTGTGTGTGTGTGTGTGTGTGTGTGTGTGTGTGTGTGTGTGTGTGTGTGTGTGTGTGTGTGTGTGTGTGTGTGTGTGTGTGTATGTATATTAATGGCATTGAAGTAAAGCACAGATGAGTAAAATCACAGCTCCTTATGTACGCATAACTTTTAGTCAAAGATAAAATATTTGATAGCTAGTTATATTATGCCTGCACAACTGAAAACTGCTGATTTTAATGCTAGATATATAATTTTGTTAATTTATTTTATTTAAAATTTGTTAACTGGGGCAGAGCAGTAATTACACATGAACAATTTCAGTCCCAGTCCAGGAAAAGGTTACTAAGATCAGGAATTCAACATTCCTTGACAATGACTTTGGCATTAGAGTAATAAAATGTTTGGGGATGCCAGGACACATCCCTCTGAATGGGAGGTTACAGGGGTTTGTAGCTCACAAACATATTTGTTAATATCTGCTTGCCAGTGCTCTGGTGTACACAGAAAGGGCATATTCCTCATCCGTGAGAACTGTGCGGTCTCACTCATCTGTCGATCCTCTGCTTAGTTGACCAAATTTTGTCGAGAAAATTGAATGTTACCACACAGACAGGCATGTATATAAGGGTAGATATATGCATGATATGTGTGTGTGTTTCATATGTAGGCATTGTAAGAAATCCAGATTTCTTAATTCAGTATCATGGAGAACGTTACCACTCAGTGCCACGTAAAAACAGCAAAACAGTACTTTTTATAGGAGCAAAGCCCCTTGCATCCTTGACACCAGTTTTGGTGGAAACTTCTTCAGTTTAAATTTTGAATCTTTGTGCAGCTTACCTCTTTTGTGATGAACTGCTATATCCTTATATCTATCCTATCAAGGCCTATTACCAAGAAAAGTCTATAACAAGCTCACCAAGTCTGCCACCCGTTTCTCAGAAGCCAGTTTGGGATTAGTGTTACTGTTTTGCTTTTAGTAAAAATGGGAACAAAGGGATATTTTTTCCTATGTGAATATATCTCCTGGAAGACTGACATAAGTAGTAGCCATGTAGAAGCTCATCACTGTTCATCATTCTTGGCTTATTTCTGTCTTTTGAATATTTACTACAATATTAGCCACCATCTAACCTAACTTCAGAGTATCACACTAAATGCTTCATCCATAACTTCTCAGTCTACTGTAGCAGTCCCTCATTAAGCCCTGAGTACCAGCGGTTAGAAAACCAGCGATAACTCTCTTCTCTATGGCAACATGGATCATCAGTCTGCTCTCACCCTATTGTTGCCAGTCTGATTGCTTTAGGTATTCTAAGGCAGTGTAGCGACTACCTTATGATTACCGGCTGTATCTACCAAAACCTGTGACCTGTGAGAGATGTAAATATTGAAGAAATATGGTGGTAAACCTCTCACTTGAACACATACTGTTGGTAAACACAGTACTTCCACAACACCATATTAATCACAACACACCACTAAGTCCATAACTTATACTGAGGCTGTAGAGAAAAAGTTGCAAAAACCTCCTAGAACACAGTCTAAAAAATTCCAGATGCCAGAGCACAAAACAGCACCTGCATCAGCAGGAATGCAGGCCTAAGCCCATAATACCCACTAAGAATACTTCATCAAGGAAATGCTTTACTTATACATGACTCAAGAAATAGGCAACTCACAATCACAATACTGGACAAGACTAGGGAAAACTCTAAGCTGCTTGTCTGGTGTCAGGATCTGTGATGATACAAGGACCTTCAGGTCCTTTTAACAGACAAATTTGACTACAACGCAGTGGTGATCCATATCGGAGTGAATCACCTGCAGTGCTCCACCGAGAGGGGCATGCAGTATAACAGGAATACTGATCATTGATAGAAATGTCTCCAAACTAAATCTGCAATGTCTAAAAAGGAAGATGTGTACATGAGGGGAGGATGAATTCTGGGAATGGCAGTAAAATTATAGTGGCACAGAACTGGATATGCATTATACCTCAACTGCATGAAAAGTCAACTTCCGGCTTATCTTGTTGGCATAGAGAAATAAAGCCTTAACTGGACCCAGGGGACCTGAGCTTAATTAGCATCTTGTCTACCTACTTGAGCTAGTGGGGATAAAAGAAGAATGACAAGGCATGACCTGGTTATCTGTTCCGGTTGGGCAGATATGGGGGCAAACTGTGGCTCCTACTTCATGATACCAAGCAGTGATACTAGGTCCATGATAACAGAACTATTATTTTGGCACAAACATGACAAAAGTGTACATCACCATGTAGATAGGATAGTTACCTTGTGGCACCATTGGTTGCCTCCATGGATTATATACCCCCAACACCTGATGATGTCCCACTCTGAGATACATGGAGGAAAGACTCCAGCAAACCAACCCACAAAGAACTGGAGGCCTTTTGGATGTCTGGCTGTTCCAGAACAGTGTCTTCTCCTCCCCATTATGGGTGAAACCAGAGTGCTGCCACATTATGGTAACATCTAAGGTGAGGAGTATAGAGGTTGCCACAGCAGATCATCTGTTTCCATTTCTTCCTATCCTCTGCATCTTGCTCTGTCACACCAGCCACCTGCATGTCCTGTCTCATCACATCCATAAACCTTATCTTAGGCCTTCCTCTTTGCTTCTTACTTGGCAGCTCCATTCTTAGCATCCTTTTCCCAATATACCCAGCATCCCTCCTCAGCACATGCCCAAACCAATGCAATCTCGCCTCTCTGGCTTTTTTCTCTAAACCATCCAACCTGAGCTGATCCTCTAATACACTGATTCCTAATCCTGTCCATCCTCATCACACCCAGTGCAAATCTTAACATCTTTAACTCTGCCACCTCCAGCTCTGACTCCTGCCTTTTTGTCAATGCTTACGTCTCCAACCCATATAACATAGCTGATCTCACTACCCTCTTGTAGACCTTCCATTTCACTCTTACTGGTACCCGTCTGTCACAAATCACTCATGACACTCGTCTGTCACAAATCACTCATGACACTCTTCTCCACCCACTTCACCCTGCCTGTACTCTCTTCTTCATTTCTCTTCTACACTCACCATTACTCTGAATTGTTGCTCCCATGTATTTAAAGTCATCCACCTTTGCCAACTCTACTCCCTGCATCCTCAGCATTCCTCTGTCCTTCCTCTCATTCACACACATGTATTCTGTCTTAGTCCTGCTGACCTTCATTCCTTTCCTCTTCTTCAGGGTCTCTTCAATGTGTTCCCTACTCTCACTACAGATCACAATGTCATCCGCAAACATCATAGTCCATTGGGACTCCTGTCTGATCTCAACTGTCAACCTGTCCATCACCTTTGCAAATAAGAAAGGGCTCAGAGCTGATCCTTGATGTAAATCCATGTCCACCTTAAATGCATCCATCACTCCTACCACAGACCTCACCACTGTCACACTGCCCTCTCACATATCTTGTACCACTCTTACATACTTTACTTCTCTACCACTCCCAATGTCCTCATACAATACCACAACTCCTTTCTAGGCACCCTGTCATATGCTTTCTCTAAGTCCACAGAGACACAATGCAACTCCTTCTGACCTTCTCTATACTTCTCCATCAACACCTTCAGAGCAAACATCGCACCTTTAGTGCTCTTTCATGGCATGAAACCATACTGCTAATCATCACCTCTCTTCTTAACCTAGCTTCCAGTACTCTTTCGCATAACTTCATGCTGTGACTGATGAGTTTTATTCCTCTGTAGTTACTACAGCTCTGCACTTCACCCTTATTCACAACCTTTTCACGAAAACTAGTAAAACAAAAAATAAAAATTTGATTCAGTAATACAGTGAAACAAATATTAGTTAATTATGGTAGTTGACAGTGTATGTAAGATATACACTAGTAAACCAGGCAGTAATTAATTATGACCCTTGACAGTGCTTTTGAGATCTTGTTGTATACTGCCTGCAGTTTATATTGACTTTTTGGACTAACTACCTCATCCACTTAACTTTTTACCTGTATTTCTATTGCCCTTTGAATGGAAAACAGAACACAGATGGATAAACCTGATTTATGGAACTGACAAAAGGCTCCTAAACTATATATTCCCCAGATTCTGACCAAACATCTCAAAAGACAGCTGTGAATGTTCATACCACCACCACGATCATCACCTGTGCCATTATTCTGGGCTGCAGGATTACACATCCTACTGATCCTGCAGGTTCAGAACCTGCTAGCCCACCTGTAAACATTGTTGTGATTTCGTCACCTTTAATCATCACCTGTGCATTATTCTGGGCTGCAGACTTGCACATCATACTGATCCTACATGTTCAGAACCTGCTAGCACATCTGTAAAGATTGTTGTGGTCTCATCACCTTTAATCATCACCTGTGCCATTATTCTGGGCTGCAAGCTTACACATCATACTGATCCTACAAGTTCAGAACCTGCTAGCACACCTGTAAACATTGTTGTGGTCTCATCACCTTTAATCATCACCTGTGCCATTATTCTGGGCTGCAGACTTGCACATCATACTGATCCTACAAGTTCAGAACCTGCTAGCACACCTGTAAAAATTGTTGTGGTCTCATCACCTTTAATCATCGCCTGTGCAATTATTCTGCACTGCATACTTACACGTCATACTGATCCTACATGTTCAGAACCTGCTAGCACACCTGTAAAAATTGTTGTGGTCTCATCACCTTTAATCATCACCTGTGCCATTATTCTGGGCTGCATACTTACACATCATACTGATCCTACATGTTCAGAACCTGCTAGCACACCTGTAAACATTCTTGTGGTCTCTTCACCTTTAATTGTCACCTGTGCCATTATTCTGGGCTGCAGACTTACACATCATACTGACCCTACAAGTTCAGAACCTACTAGCACACCTGTAAACATTGTTGTGGTCTCGTCACCTTTAATCAGCACATGTGCCATTATTCTGGGCTGCAGGCTTACACATCATACTAATACTACAGGTTCAGAACCTGCTAGCACACCTGTAAGCATTGTTGTGATCTTGTCACCATTAATCATCACCTGTGCCATTATTCTGGGCTGCAGGCTTACACATCATACTAATACTACAGGTTCAGAACCTGCTAGCACACCTGTAAGCATTGTTGTGATCTTGTCACCATTAATCATCACCTGTGCCATTATTCTAGGCTGCAGACTTACATATCATACTGATCCTACAGGTTCAGAACCTGCTAGCACACCTGTAAAAATTGTTGTGATCTTGTCACCTTTAATCATCATCTGTGCCATTATTCTGGGCTGCAAACTTACACATCATACTGATCCTACAGGTTCAAGACCTACTAGCCCACCTGTAAACAATATCAAAAGCTACACTTACCCCAGAATACATTACATTATATTACATTACAGTAAATTATTGAAATGCATCCCTAGAAAATCCCCTTTATAACTGGTGCTTCAGCTTTCAACCCCTCCTGTACAATATAAAGCAGAAAAAAAGGAAAAGAGGTACCCTTAAACTGCTGAACCATTCACAGGAAATTACAATAATACAATACTACAGGAAATCATATGCCTAGAATTGCATTCAGTGTCAGTTATTAATGGTGAAAAATAGTGGAATAAAAAATGTAAACATTACTCATCACCTGTCTATCGCCCCCACTCCCCATGCTAAGTTTAATAAAATAGCATAGGCACACCATCCTGAATTGATAACTCATTATCAGACACCAAACATAAAAGTCTAATACCTGGTAGCAAGACATCTTACCAAATCACAAAAGATCATTGCATATAATATAAGGGTAAGAAGACATATGAGAATACACCATAATCAGTTTCCTGTCTTATGGAACTTAATAACTGAGGAGTCACAAAGGCTCATTTATGTAATCTTCCCCAGCATTTAAAGTTAACAGCTTTTGACTATTGATTCAGTAGCTATTACAGACAAAGAAAAATGTATCACACACTAGCTACAATGTAAAACAGCTTGCAACTATGAAGCCTTCTGATTACAGTCATAATTATTTGGTAAGTCAATAATTAGCCAGACACCTAATATTACCCTAATGTCATCTCATACTATATGCACTATAGTGTATAACTTACAGAGCATATATCTTGAAGGAAAAAAAAAAACAAGGCCACAGATTTACGGGAGGCAAAAGCAGAATTAAACATTTCATACCATGTTTATGTATTTGAACCCCAATGAACCCTGTCAGGTTTGAAAAATCATGAGTTCATTCAATCGTCAGTGTATTACAACTAGCTCCCATAAAACTACAAATGAGTACCAACTTTGCTCCCTTTACAATATTGTAATGTAAACCAAATAACAAATCATTTCAGGAGATATTTCCCAGATCAAACAGTAAGTCCCAGGAGAGACTAAAACTTGTACTAACTATAATAGGAACAAAACACATATACTTTCAAGAAATATTTCCAAGAGTAAGCATTAAGTCCCCAAAATACTAAAGACTTACAGCTAACCACAAAAGCATTCATGTGCATCCCAAGCATTATTAATTGTTCAAATTAAAAAAAAAATAGAACATAAGTTCTCAAAGAATGAAATGATTATTATCCTTACCTCTCTTATTAGCAAAATAATGCTCCCCAAGGGGTCTTAAAATAATGAAAATGACAAGGACTGTAGACCGGACAATCAGCAGTTAAATAAATGCATACAAATCAATGCACCAAGCTGTAAAAAAAAATCATGCGAGCCAAAAATGGTTGGCGCTTTCATTTAATCCAATATTAAACTTCTTCAGACAACACATACAGTTCATCACTTCCTTTAAATTCTTCTTCTTCTTTCGGCTGCTCCTGTTAGGGGTTGCCACAGTGGATCATATGTTTCCATTTCTTCCTGTCCTCTGCATCTTGCTCTGTCACACCAACCACCTGCATTTCCTCTGTCACCACATCCATAAACCATATCTTAGGCCTTCCTCTTTTTCTGTTACCTGGCAGCTTCATCCTTAGCATCTTTTTCCCAATATACTCTGCATCTCTCCTCAGCACATGTCCAAACCAACATAATCTTGCCTCTCTGGCTTTGTCTCCAAACCTTCCAACCTGGGCTGACCCTCTAATATACTTATTCCTAATCCTGTCCACCCTCATCACACCCAGTGCAAATCTTAACATCTTTAACTCTGCCACATCCAGCTCTGACTCCTGCCTTTTTGTCAATGCCACTGTCTCCAACCCATATAACATAGCTGGTCTCACTACCCTCTTGTAGACCGTCCCTTTCACTCTTACTGGTACTCGTCTGTCACAAATCACTCCTGACACTCATCTCCATCCACTCCATCCTGCCTGTACTCTCCTCTTCACCTCTCTTCCACACTCACCATTATTCTGTACTGTTGTCTGCATGTATGATTTGGAAAAATTTTACACCGGATGCCCTTCCTGACGCAACCCTCCCCATTTATCTGAGCTTGGGACCGGCACAAAGAAATGCACTGGCTTGTGCATCCCCAGTGGCTGGGTTTCATCACTTCCTTTAAATAAGACCTAAAAACATTTCATTGGCTAAGACAATTATTTAAAGTGGTTAAGACAATTATTTAAAGTGATACTTCCTTAAAAACATTTTCAATGTAAAATTTGTCACTATTTATAAGAACATAAGATTCCATCTCTACCATAATAACGTTGAATTATGAATACACACACAACACATAAGTACATATTTCTTAAAATTCCTTGTAGTTTAAAATCTACTAAATATTTATTCATATAGTTATACTAAAAAGGCACCCAAGGAGGAGTCTGATGCTGTACTGACTGAGCTACCACCTTGCTATTCGATCTTTATAATTTCTTTCTTTCTAAAGCCTTTCATTTTAACATTGCAGAAATTGAGGTATGTTCATTTATACCTGGCCATGAGTCTGCTTGCAGCTGAAGCTGCCATTTTAATTCCTTTAATTCTAATTGCAGTCCCCATGGTTGTTTGTCATTTATAAGTACATGGTTAATGATAATAAAGTAGAACTTATAGCTTAGAAATTCCATAATATGTTTAGATAAGGCATTGTTTATGTTGGATTTTCTTATGGCATATTCATGCTCATAAATTCTTTGGCTAATCTTTCTCTCTGTTTTTTCTTTATAAAATGCGATGTATGAACTGCAGTGTGCCATGTAGACAACTGCTTTAGAGTTACAATTGTACTTTCCTTTTAACTCATAATTTCTTATAGTGAAATTATCTGTTTCCCTTATTTTGTTACACCACGTACATGTACCACATTTAAACATTCCACATTTATTATTATAGGCAATAGCTTGTCCTTTCTTTAACAAATCTTTAAAGCTCAAGCCTTTTTTATATACAATGACTGGTTTGTCGCCTACATGTTGTCTAACATAAGGGTCATTTAATAAGATGGTCCAGTTTTTCTGGAATATGGAAATTAAGAAATTATGATCCACCCTAAAAGTAATAACTAAAGCTTTTGTATAGTCTGTTTGTTTTTTGACAGTATCATGTGTCACGTTACTCTCATTTCTATCTTGTATAGGAGAAAGGAAAAGTTCTTCCTCTGTTGCTAAACTAATAAGTTGATCATTACTACTTAAAATGGGTTTAAAAAAACTCTCATTCTTTTAATTTGTACTTGTTGAGTTAATTCATCTAGTAGGTCTACTGGGTAGGCTCATTGAATGAACAAAAAAAGGAGAGTACAATTGTAACTCAAAAGCAGTGGTCTACCTGGCATACCGCACTTCATGCACCACACCAAGCTATAAGTTCTACTTTATTATCATTGACCATGTACTTATAAATGACAAACAACCATGGGGACTGCAATTAGAATTAAAGGAATTAAAATGGCAGCTTCAGCTGCAAGCAGACTCATGGCCAGGTATAAATGAACGTACCTCAATTTCTGCAGTGTTAAAATGAAAGGCTTTAGAAAGAAAGAAATTATAAAGATCGAATAGCAAGGTGGTAGCTCAGTCGGTAGAGCATCAGACTCCTGCTTGGGCACCTCTTTAGAATAACTATATGAATAAATATTTAGTAGATTTTAAACTACAAGGAATTTTAAGAAATATGTACTTATGTGTTGTATATGAATTCATAATTCAACTTTATTATGGTAGAGATGGTGTCTTATGTTCTTATAAATAGTGACAAATTTTCCATTGAAAATGTTTTTAAGAAAATATCACTTTAAATAATTGTCTTAACCACTTTAAATAATTGTTCATAGCTTCATAGGTAGGTACTAGGCTATCTGCCCAAAGGCATTTATAAGCCTAGCCAGAATGTGTTGGCTTTCGCCGCCCCCTTAGATTAGTTCCCTGTGCCTCTGTCCAGCAGAGCAACTGAAGTGATCCCCGTGGAACAGGTTCATAGGTAGGTACTAGGGTATCTGCCCGAAGGCATTTATAAGCCTAGAAATAATCAGCCCTTCCCAGTGTTGAACCCAGAACCCTGTAGTCCATAGTCAAAACAATATACCATTACTCCATTGTCTTAGCCATTGAAATGGTTTTAGGTCTTATTTAAAGGAAGTGATGAACTGTATGTGTTGTCTGAAGAAGTTTAATATTAGATTAAATGAAAGCGCTAACCATTTTTGGCTCGCATGAGGTTTTTACAGCTTGGTGCATTGATTTGTAAGCATTTATTTAACTGCTACAGTCTTTTTCATCAGTTTGTTGTTGGTCTTAAAATAATATTTTTCTGAAAGCTTAGCAGCTTATCCTGAAACTGAAATCTTACATTAAATACAAGCAATATCAAGAGAGCTGACATTTCTCAATGAATAATATATTTGGAATCACTCCTTATAAATGGAAACTATATCAAAGCAAACTTTCTTTTTTATGTAATGCTATGTAGGAAACTCCAGTCATCCTATAACAACAAATGCACAATAACGTAAATTTTATACCATCTTTATTAATGATCATTACTATATTATCATCTTCTATTAATCAAATTAGCAAATGAAACCTTACAAAATGCCTTTGGAGTAATATTATTCATAAACAATGACATTTAAATGAAAATTAAAAATGTGCATTTCATTGCAAATAGTATAATAACCATAGTAACTTTTTTAACTCTCCAATTGACTTTATAGTAATAGCATTCATAAAGCTACATTATAAGGTCTCACAAAACTCTCTGTAGAGTTCCAAATACCACATAACACTAAATAATAAAAAGTACAAGTGTATTAGAAATATGAATTCAGCAAAATTCCATAACATTATTAATATTATAAAGTGAAATACAAGTAGTCAAAATACCATATAACAATGCAAAACAATATATATATATATATATATATATATATATATATATATAATATATATATATATATATATATATATATATATATATATATATATATATATATATTTATATATATATATATATATATATATATATATATATATATGTGTGTATATATATATATATATATATATATATATATATATATATATATATATATATATATATATATATATATATTTTTTTTTTGTTAAAACTGTGCTTCAGCCTCATATAAAGACAGTTAAGTCATTTGGCTGATCAGAAACTCCATTACTGAGCCAACATGCTAATAAAAGCATGCAAAATCCATCTTCAGTTAATATATATAGGTTGTGTTAAATCACAGAATCTAAATGTGCCACTTTATGTATCATTTGACAGCTTGAGATTTCAAGAATCCAATCTTACTTCTTAGTAACATTCCAATATAAATAATGCATATAGGGACATAACATATCCACTTTGCAGTCATCTCTTCATGCCAATTAATTTCCAGAACTGTGCATACGTATTAGTTCAAAGTTGCCTTAAGTAGCTTAGCAATATCTCTAATCCCAATGCATAATTACCAAATGTACATGTTGTAATATAGATTCATAGGTAGTAACTAGGCATGCAGTCCAGGAGACCATAAAGGAACATAACAAATTCCCAATTATCGCAAAGCACTGTCTGGTTAAGTGACATACTCAAGGTCCCACATTAGACAAATGAAGGCTGGCGGAATCAAACCTTGTACCACAGGAAGTAGCTCATTAACAATGCATAGCCTTAATCTTCTGTGCCAGACTAATAACATTTCATTTCCCCATGTTCAGACATGAACCCCTATTCTTCAGGTTCAACAACATCAAGAAAATTGTAACTCTCACCAGATTTCAACTGAATAATTGAGACAAACTTTGCAAAGTATCCATTGCCGATTGACCTAAGGGAAGCAGATTCATTCCTTTGGAATAAAATACTTTCATGACCATTGGAAATGGTAAATTACAGCTTAACGTCTGCTGCTTACCACCTTTTATCACAGCTGGGAACTGTGCCATTTGCTGCATGATAGGCTCAGAGAAATCATGTTCCACAAACAGAAGTTTTCCTTTCTGCAGTTGCAACACGTTTTACTCCTTCTCATATCAAGTCATAAACTTAATTAAATTCACTCTTAGATGACCATAAGTTATATCACTTACCAGTGATGGATAGGCCTTTTCTGCCCAAAGTAATCTTCTGGAAAATCCAATAGATTGTGGAATCATTTTAATTTCTGTTCAACATGCAGCATTTGACTGCCTGACTCCACAAATTTGTACTGCATATTACCCACACATTCCTAGAATGGTATCGTGGAGTTGTACTGTTCCTTCAAGAACTCATTAGTGTCATCTCCAGGTGAGCCAGGTTAAATTAGTGATCCATCAAACCAGACACATTTTCCCCCTGTTGTCTAACTACTTCAAGGGCACTTTCCATAGCAGCCTTTCATAGCCACATAACCCCTCCATGATTCCCTCTTCAATAGTTTTGTAGCCCATTGTCAGCTAGGTACCCCCACTGTCATATTGTTCCTCAGAAAACACCTGCTCCTCACTTTTGCCCAAATCTGATGACAACATAACAAGAAAAAATGCTACTACACCGTAACAGAAGTCCTGCCAAAAACATGCTTTAAACACAAAAAAATTATGTTTTCAATTCATTTTAACAGACCTGCTGAAGACAGTAACCTATTTCCTCAGTAGTTTTAAAGTTTTTGAGTACTAATAACTTTTGCAGCAGGCTTGGGAGAGAGACATGTTTAATAGGATTCCCTAAGAGTAATAATCATAGAATAATTGGCATATCTCTTCCAGTAATTAAATTAAAGAAGTCTAAAATGGCCTAATTGTGGGTCAGATTCAGTACATGTGAAAGTGTAAGGCCCTGTACTGCCAAACTTTGCCAAAAGTACACCTCCATGAGAAAAGTTATGAAGTCTGGCAGTTGTTAAGACCTAACCATGCATGAAACTCTGCTGTATGATTTCGAGATGCACAAAGTTTAGCATAAATACTAAAGGTATATTTTTGAAGTACAGTTACGCAGGCACCTCCATAGTCCAACTAAATTAAAGCAGGAATAAATGACTATAAAGTTAGAGCATATGCCATTACATACATAGTGAATGCACAGCTATCTCCTTGTTAAAGATGTATCTATCAAAAGGTGTTACCTCTTTCCATGTTGGCACATTTGCTTATAATTTTGTTTCCAGTGTTGATATATAAGACAAGTTCATATCTAAGGACAGCTAAATCCTATGACGTCCTTACAACATATGGAGTCAAAAGGATGTACCTGACAAGGAAAAAGTAACAAACAAGTTCCACATTCTTCTTCATAAATTTAAATTAACAGAAAAAAATGAAGTCATACATGTGAAGTTAAGTGGCAGCTGTATTTATTTATTTATTTATTTACTTATGCATTTTTTTTTATTTTTCTTTGTTGACCGAGAAAGTCCAACTGAACAAAGCCCATTTTCAGTGAAGGCCTGGAGAGAAAAACTCCATCACAGCACATTTATATTAACAAGTGCATTGCAGATAGTTCTCAGAAAATGGGCCATGTGAAATGCGTGCCTAATTTGTCTTAGCTGAATGAAATAATATCCGAAACCAGGGCACTAAAAATACCTGAATAACCAAAGATGTTCATATACGAACCTTATCCATGTCTCCATAACACCATCTCTGTTCTCTTCCTCCTCTACTCCCGGATCTTTCAACATCTCTCACCCTTCTGCTCTCTTAGACCGTCCTTGGCATTTATAATATTCTTAGCACGTTGACATGATATGATTCTCTAGAATGTTTGTATACAATATCTGAAATGCTATGTAAGACTATATCTTATTGTTCTTTTCAGAGTAACATCTTTCTACATGAGTATTTTATAATTGTGCAATTTACCTTGTTTTTACTTAAGTTTACCCTCCAGGGCTGAGACTGAAAACAGTCTACTTGGGTCAGCACTCATCCTCAATTAACAGATTTAAATATACAAATGACTAAATTAAAAAATCTCAATGGATGATGGGGATACTTCAATGCAGCTTAAGTGTCAGACAGGAAAACTGTTGAGAGTATACCTCACAGATGTTCAGATTTTAGAGGGACACCATAATTTGTTCTCAAACTTTTGCTTCTTCTCTCCTAAATTAGAAATTATTTTGAGCAGTTCTAAGTTAATAATATCAGGTTAAAAATTATTCATAATTTGGGGTCTTTTCCCTAATTATTATTATTATCATTATTATTATTATTTTTTTGCTTCTAACTCTGGCGGCAAACGTTGAGGTATGCTTGAGAGCTACTCATTTTTATGCTCCAAACAACTATGCAGAGTACATAACTGCCTAAAAGAAGGAAGGGAAAGTACTAGTACAAACACTGCAGTACTATTAGGAGACATCAGAACTCACATCCAGAGGGGTTTTACTGGGGGCATTAACCTCCTCAACCTCTTTAATTATAGTGTCTTCTCAATCTTTTTTTTTCTGTGACTTATGGATTTTCCAGAACAAACGTGTTCAAATGAAAGGAATGTCATAAAATAACATTGTTGGTATCAGTGCCTCAACAGGTAGCACACCTTTGGAGCAGGAAGGTTGGAAGGGTGTGCATTCTCTTCCCACACCAGGTACTTGATACTGACACACAGTGCAGCATAAGGGTATGGCACTCCAGAGTGCACTGCTCTCTAGATGAGATGTTAAAACATGGCCTCATCTGCTTGAGTTGGTGGTAGCTTGGGTGGATGTAAAAGCTCCCATGGCACTTATCAGGAAAAACAGCAGGGGAAGTCCCCTGGCCAAATGTCCCGTAGTCAGTACAAATACCACCTTTGGTCTCTCCTGAAATGAGGACATTGGCCTAGTGAGACTAACCTAGTCAACAAAGAGTAAAAAAATAGCATAACTGGACATAATACCTGAAACATTTTGCCAGGGATCAATTTATGTAGTGGTAGCATCAAAACTAAACTTGTTTAATCACAACATTTGTGTGAAAAGTGGGAGAGAGCTTTCACCTGTTCAACACTTGGCAGTGAATTAGATTCACCAGACAAAGTAACAGCCAGGCAAACCTGGGGACCTAAACAATTCCTCCTCCCTGGGAATGTCTGGCAGAGGCTTCTTTGCAAAATGAATTCAGCTCCTATATCAGAGAAAAATTTGAATGTGTTCTGAATAAAAATGGGAACACTTCCTGTGATTCTGAAACATGCTTAGCACAATCAAGGTATGCCTACCACAGGCTGGACACATAATGCAGTGCAGCATGAGATTAATTTTCAGTTGACTAAATGGAAATTCATCGCCCATTCTACTGCTAATTAAAAACCCCACCGAAGAAAATCACAGGACCCGTATTGAAAGAAGAAATCCCACAGCAGTTATGGCTAGGAGTCCAATGAGAAAAACAGATGACCCCAAGAATGCACAAGGCTCGGTGCATGCACCTCTTCTAGATCAGAACAATACAAGAAACCAAGCAAGCCACATTAAGAGGCCTACTGCAATCTTTAAATCTGTTGCTTGATTATAACAGGGGTGGAAGTGGGTGTATAAGACAGAAGGAAAAATGGATTAAACAGTGAAGATAAGAAAAGTAGAGAAAAGAGGGCGGAAGGGTATAAACTTTTGATGGAATGGACGTCCGTTTTTTTTTTCTTTCTTTTCTTGTTTTGTATAAGGGAAGCTGGGGAAGGAAAAGGAATGGTAAAAGGATGAGATATGAAATTAACAAGCTAAGGAACATATACAAACACAAAACACAGGCAAAGACTAACAAGGGAGATGCTGACACAATGAGGGTGGGAAGGATAGTGGAAATATAGACACACAGACAAAGAGAGGAAGCTGGTGATGGGGAGAATTTGACAGCAAAGAAAGGAGGGCAGTGACACACAAGGAAGGGGAACACCAGGTTGGTTGTTAGGAAGAAAAATGTCCTTCTGTACTGCATTGCCCGATACTAAGGGGGTTTTCAGGCAGCACAATGACCCTTCTCACTAGGCCCAACTGAGGTGGTGATGGCAGGGACAGGCAGTGATGCAGCTCTGACAGCAGCAAACTAGGGAAAATCAAACATTAAATTACATGCTCTGTGTCATGTCATTTGTAATGTATGAAAACCAATGACTGGGCAGTCAAGTCCGATAATACTTACAAAACATCTCACGTACACTTTCCCTGACTTCTTTATCTTTCTGTCTTTGCCTTGCAATCAGATAAGAATTTTTTTTGTGTTCTCTGCTGAGTCAGTTTCCAGAAGTTGGTAGAGTGCCTCTGATGTGTTGTTCTTTGCTATTGCAACTGCTCTCTTAGCTTCTTTGTTAACAAACCAGTATTCCTTCTTAACATGATACATCTTTTCTATTTCCCACTTTTTCCTGCACTACTTCTATCTTTTTTAATGACTTCCTGGGGTTCTGCATTCTACCACCATTTTGTCTTTATGTGTCTTATTTCCATACCTGGCTCAGACGTATATTTGTTCTATTGTCTTCACACATGCTGTTTTGAAATACTGCCAGTCTTCTTCAACTCTACCTTTAACTTTTTCCTCTTTTTCTCTTGTTCTTGGTGTACTGGAGCTTTGAGTATATCCTTGAACTGCTGTGATTTTGCTCCCATGAGCTTCCAGGTCTTCAATCTAGTCTCTGTTGACCTTTGAGCCTTCTTTCTCTGACCACTAATGATTGTGGACGTCAGTAGTTTTTGCTGGGCTGACAGTTTCACTGTAGTCTGAATGACTATGCAGTCTCTAATTCTACCCAAGATGCATGTTGACCACTCGTGTATGAGACCTTGTGACTGTCTCTCTCTTGAGGAAACGTGTTGGTCACCATCAAACCATTTGCTAGACAAAATTACCTTAATGTCTTTATTCCTGTTGCTCCATCCATCTGCACCCAGGCAGTTCTCATATCCTGTTTTGTCTGTCCCAGTATGAACATTCAATGTTCTATTATCCTCACCGACTAATTTTGTTCCATTTTATCCAGTAGATTTTGCAGTTACTGCCTCATGAACTGAAATTATGAATACTGCCCTATCTTTACAATGGAGTCAGATTGCCATGAATCTGTCATTAGTTCTGATGACATCTCTCACTATCTGTCACTAGTTCTGATGATATCCCTTACTGTCTTCAGCAAATTCTATCTCTCTCTCAGCACAATTTCCACACCATTTCTACTTTGTCCTCCCTTGAGTAGTAGAGTCCAGATCCCAGGTCAAGTGGCTTTGCTGCACTTCCCTTTCCTCTTGTCTCCTGGACACACAGGATGTCCAGCCTCCTCCTAAGCTTCATGACATTCTCTTCCAAACTGCCAAGCTCCACCCTAGAAGAAGTAAGTACAGCACTAACAAAATGAAGTCAGGAAAAGCAGCAGTCCTGTCAGTGAACTTATATTCATTTTAACAATCCTTAATTGATTTTTGGCAGGTTGATTGGTTTTATGTTCAGCTTTCTCTTAACAGAGGTATTTCAGGTAACCTAGTCTGAGAAACTGGACACTGGCCAGCCAGTAGCTTATTTTTCTAGGGATACAGGGATTTATGGTGGGAAGTTAGGAACACATACTCCAGTAAGGGCACATAGATTTCTTCTACCATTAACATGAGTCCCTGGAATAATTTGGAGTAGGTTTGGCTCGTAAGACACTTAACACTGGCAAATAAACATACCCATTTTTGGTGGAATTAAATAACATGGCTAAAACACCCACATCCATTGTTTTACACCACCAAGTGGCTAACTTTGACTCAGTGCACTGTCTGTAATCTATGTTTTCCTGTCTAGAGGATACTGCACACCATGACTGATTCCTAAAGTAGTTGGTTAACATATCTCATTCCCCTATAAGCACCACCTAGAGCCTCTGCTGCTGCCTATAACTCCATTCAATTTTCAATTATCTCTGTTGCTATACCTCTCAAGCTCAACTGGGAAGGTTGGGGTTAAACCAGTAACTTGCACTCTTGAGGTGGAACCTATAGATTTAGAAGGAGAACATGCAAACTCCACACAGACAGTGGACCAGAGGTCAGGATCAAACCTCCATCATGCGTCTGTGAGATAAAGAGCTTAGTCATTGTGCAAACCCAATATACAGTGTAGAAAATATTATTGATTCATTCACTTGAACTCAGATAATAGTGACTGGTCTTATTTATTGTGGGTACTATTCTTTGTGTTTTCACAGGTGACATTTTATCAGGCTCCTCAACCCAAGAGGTACCACTGCCTGATGCCAGAGATGAAACAGGTTGTGATGACAATGGCAGACAAAGTAAGGCATGGTTAGGGGGTCATGGTGTTAATGATGGAAACAGGCAATGTGGACTTCAGATCCCCACTACAGTCAGTAGACAAGGCCTTTGTGCCTGTGCAACTCACCTCCAAACACATCAGAAGATGCAGAAGGACAGGAAATAGGAGGGGAATTCTACCCAGGAAGGGATGTCACCCTCTGTAATGCAGTCTCCCTTGGCTGCTATAAGGTCCCCCTGAGCACAGGAGAAACAAGGGTAGATATTGTGCTGGTGTATGAGCAAGCCGTAAGTACCTCCTCCCACCCAAGCTAACTGTCTCAATATACATGATGCAGTGGATGTGCAGCAATATCACCACAGTCCTTGCTGAGACGGATGGTGCTTTATGAGGTGAGAATGATGACCTTTGGGATTGCAAGCACCACACGGACATGTTGAGTAGGGAGTTTGCAAAAAGTAGGTATTCCGTGCAGGCAGGTCTCATATGTACTCTCTATGCTTAGTCTGCCTCTATCTCTGGTAATGAAGGTTACAGTGGAAGGGGATGGATACGGGCTGGCACATGAAGTGCTACCACTTCCTCTCTACTCTGGTGTGGAGGAAAGTAGCATAACACAGACATTCATGAAGGTGGGGTGATTATGGTGGGTGATTATGCTGAATTTGTTAACAGTATGTTGCTCGTGCACAAAGCACTCCTTTCTTTAGGCATGGTCTGAATAGTGCATGTGATCCTCACAGGGGAGGGCAGCCCTGTGAACAGGGACAAGGACATGTACGGTCTGCACACACCTCTAGTGGATGACCTTGATTTGTTATAAGATCTCAGCACAGTAATGCACAACCTGTTGAGGCTCTGTCTCAACACACACACACACACACACACACACACACACACACACACACACACACACACACACACACACACACACACAAACAAACACCCCAATGAAGACAGTACCTCCTCCCTTCACATTGCATCCTAGCCTCCCTACTCCCCCAGGTCTGACACCCAAAGCACCAAATTGCAGTCACTCATGCCAACACACACATAATTGCCCATTGATGACACCTGCCATTGTGGATTCCACCACCAGTGCATATGATGATAACTATGTCCTACCCTCTGTAGTCTGTTACTTAGGAAGCCTATGTCTGATGTACAATCAGACCAGTATATTCGTGGAATAGCACGGCCTGTGTGAAGGTTTGCATGCATCAGTTTTTCTTTTATGTATACTGCTTTAATCTGACACAGAGTTATGAATCAGCCACTGTCTCTTAGCAAGTAACATGACATACTGCGCCTGCCAAAGTCCTGTCCTGCAGCCAGCTCTTTCCTAGGCTCCTCATCAGGATCCACCTCCACTGCCGGGTGTGTGACTTCTTCACCCCCGACATTCCTCATCAGGATACACCTCCACTGCCAGGTGTGCAGCTTCTTCATTCCCCAGGCTCATCATCAGGATCTACCTTCACTGCCAGGTGTGAACTTTTTCATCCTGAATGAGTCTGCCCTGCTACAGCTGTTTAAATACAATGATGTTACATAACATAGCAGAGACTGAAAATATCTTACTGCATCTGGTAGGGTCATACTGTAGGTACCCCCAGCTTTAATCTGACAGGAGAAACAGGCCTTCAGCAGGCCCAACGCTCTTTTGATGATGACCTGGGTTTGTAGCAGCACATGGTTGCAGCAATTCTCTGCCATCAACTGAGATTTCTAGTAGGTGTCATTAACCATGGCTGCAAGGCATATACTACATTACCAAAAAATGCCCATTGGGTAAAATCATCACACATAAGCCTTTAATATAACTTGCACATTTGCCATATGTGGGAGTCATTGTTACTACCTGGGTGGCCTGCACATGCTTTGTAAATCATATCCTACAGACCACCTGTCATTTGATGGAGTGGAAACTTTTGAGATTAATTTATTTTCCTTGCAGTTCTACAAGGCTTTTCAGGGAAATAGGCTACATCATAAAAATCCCACATGGTGTTGACTCTCTCCCCTGTAGGATGTGGAAACTACATGCACTTACCCACATGCTGTAACATGTCTGTTACATGTAACTGTCTGCCCCTTAGTGCGGTGGTGAGATAAGCTGACCATGTTCCTGCCACCAAACAATTTAAGGACTTTGTTTAACCCCAGTCAGCTTTGAAGACCACCCACTACCTTTATGAGTGTTGTTCCTTCGCTGGAATTCCTATCCAGCAACAGTGCAGTTAATTAACAATATCCCTGCCACCAAACAATTTAAGGAGTTTGTTTAACCCCAGTCAACTATGAAGACCACACACTCCCTTTATGAGTGTTGTTCCTTCGGTGGAATTCTTATCCAGCAACAGTGCAGTTAATTAACAAAGTATGTTACTCTGTATATTTACTAATCCTAACATTCTATACTCACTTAATGTAAAATATGACTTTGTGCCTACTGTGTGGCTCTTTCAAGTACTGCTCCTGGTCAGCTACAGCACACCCTGTGTACCCCACACCACTACCCCTGCTCTCTCTAGCCTTTAAGTTATTCACCTTCCCACATATCCTTGCACCCTTCCACTTTCTCTGCTAGCTCTTTCCCTCTACTCTCTTGTCTCCTACTGGCACAGTCCCTCATAACTCTACCTACCACTTGTTTGTTTCCCCTTTTGACCTCATTCTCCCACATAGAATCTCTACTTTCAACCTCAAACCCAGACCCTCCCCTTTCCCTACCACAGTCTCTTTCATTCACCTCCCTAGCCTTGCTCCCATCCTAGCGACAGAAAGTAATCTCTGACATTAAATTAAGACATTTCTCTCCTGTGCTGAACTACCTGACTTCCTCACTGATTGTTTTATTCGTTTCACTGCTGCACCAACAGGAAGGTGCTTCGCCAACTACTGGCACTGCCTTAAGTCACTTATCCCAGCTCTAGTGACAGTACGTTACTACTTTCCTCTCATAACTCATTGAGTTTGTTAAAACACACACTTAGCCTTCTGCACCATCTCTCTCCCATCCTGTCTCCCCCTTAGCACGGTGGTGTGATAAGCTGACCAGGTAAACTCTCTAATTGAATGGAACTGCTTTCTAAAGTTTTAATGCCATGTAATTGCAACAGTATTCAGCCCTCACTTGCTGATCTACCAAATAGTCATCCCTACATTGCATAAAGTGTACTCTTTGGCCTCTATGGAGTTTTTCACTGATACTGCTTATTTAACTTAGCAATGTATAAGCTTTTGTGAATTGTGTTTTTGATTTGTTTTGGAGTTATCTGTGAATTTAAATATACTGTGCCCTGTTATTGAACACAGGACCTTCATGCCCTACTAGCTCTGTACAAACCAAATATCATGTTAACAGAAACTTGGCTTAAACCTGAATATCACAATAATGAAATTACTGCCCCTGGGTACAATAGTATACGTAGAGATAGATCGGGAAAAAGGGTGGCGGTGTTGCAATACTATTCCAAAACCACCTCACTATTGAACAATTTGAGTGTAATTCCCAAGACATCAAAGATGTAGAACTATTTCTGGCCAAATTAAAACTTAACTCTAACAAACAAATAATTATTACAGGTGGATATATCCCACCAGGTAATAATACTACCATACTGGAAAGTCTACTAAACTGGATGTCATCCTCCTTTCCTCAAGAAACCATACTATTAGGTGACTTTAATATTGACTGGTCTGATTGTTCCAGCCAAAATCCCACTACCTCCATGGGTTTACCCAAATTATAACTGCCCCCACAAGAATTGACAAAACCTCCAAATGCCATTCCATCTTAGACTGGATTCTGCTATCAGACCCCACTCTGGCTCAACAATCAGGCTGTCTTCCTGACAGTCTGAGTGACCATCAAGCGACTTACCTAATTAGGAACCGATCTCACCACAATAAGCAACTTATCCTCAGAGTAGTACGTAACAAAAAGACCTTCAAAGCTAATGACCTAATCAATTCACTAAAATGCTGTAAGTGGACTCCCCTAAAACAACTATCTCTAGACGAAGCCATGCAGTACTTTAACTCAGCCTTCCTAAAAGTCTTAAACTGTCATGCACCCCCCAGAACCATTAGAATCAAAACTAACTATGCCCCATGGCTAACAAGAGGTACTAAAACCATAACGAAAGAAAAGGACAAAGCCTGGTTACAATTTCACAAACAAAAAAACACTACCTTGAGACAGAATTATCTTGAACTCCGCAACAAAGCTAAAAAACTAATAAAACTTGACAAACCTAATTACCATAAAACCATGCAGGAAAAATATGCTCACAACCGTCAAAAATTCTGGGCCACAATAAATAATTTACTGCATCCAGGAATTCCACCACTCCTACCCCTGTATTACCAAATGACCATGACAACATCCCCACCCAATTTAACAAATACTTTCCTGAAACAGTCCAAGCCCTAGCCAGCACCCAAAATACTGCTAGCAGCCCCTTACATACAGAGACCCCTACCCATTTCAGTACAACAAACAACTCCTCCAGTTTTTCCCAGAACCCAGTCTCCACTAATACAATTGCTAAACTCTTCAAGCATCTTAAACCAATCACTCTGGTAGCTGACAATCTACCTGCAGACTTCCTTCAGATAACAGCGGAAGCTATAGCCTATCCCGTGTCCATTCTCATAAATAGGTCAATATCAGAATGTAAAGTACCTCACTTGTGGAAAATATCACATATAATACTACTGCACAAAGTGGGTAAGTCCCTTGAGCTTGCCAACTACTGCCCTATTGCAATTCTATCACCTTTATCAAAAATATTAGAGTAGTTCATTCCCAACTAATGCAGTACCTCCTAAAAATGACCTGTTATCAATATCCCAGCATGGCTTCAGACCTTCCCGTAGCACTACCACAGCACTACTCTCATTTACCAACATTGTCAATCACCATAGAAACAATGGACTATTCGTATCCTCGATATTCTTAGCCTTATTGAAAGCCTTTGATATGGTTAAACACAGTATGCTTCTATAAATTCTGTCTTTCCTTAACATAAGCTCCTCCACCATATCATGTTTCAATAACTACTTATCAGGCCGTCAGCAGGCAGTTCTATGGCAAGACCAATTGTCCCCCCTATTACCAGTAGCCATAGGTATCCCTCAAGGGTCCATCCTAGGTCCTTTGCTATTCTTACTATTTACTAACCAGATAGCTTCATCCTCACTCTTTGCCTCAGTAGTGTAATACCAGATGATACCACTATTATATGTGCCTCCCCCACCCTACATGAACTAAAAACCATAACCCAAAACAACTTTTCCTTAGCAGAAGCATGGTTCACTAACATAAAACTTATTCTTAATCCCCTCAAAAAAACAAACTCATTCTCTTTAGCTCTGGTAGATCTCCTCCACTCAACAATGATTTTACCATAAAATCTAAAGATAATATACAAATCACCCCAACAGCATACACAAAACTATTAGGTATAGAAATTGACAATAATCTAAAATTCAACATATACATAGCCCAAACAATTAAGAAAGTTAACAAAAAGCTTGGTCTCCTTTACAGGAACAGACAGTTCATCACTAAACATACCAAAGTCACTATTGGAAGGATTCATCTCTTATCCATCCTCCTTTATGCCTCCCCTATCTTAACTAACCTTCGTCACACCGAACTAAGCAAAATGGAATCCTGCTACATCAAGATTGCCAAGTTTGCTACTGATGCTTCACTGTCTAACCCTCAAACAACTTAATTGACTTGAGTTACCTCAACTACTCCTACTCAACCAACTCTCAATAGCTCACAAGCTCTACTACATTCCTGGCAAAACCCCAGCACTTCAGAATCTAATTCACCCCTATACCACTACTAGAACCTTAAGATCTAGTTATCAGAACCACATAAATGTCATCAAACATAAAAATGATGCTGGTAAATCTCTCTTTGCCTGCTCCATTGCCAGAACCTGGAATTCACTCCCAAGCCACTTAACGTCTACCACCACTACTGCCCAATGTAAAAAACTTCTCAAAACCCACTACTTAAATAACTGGCATTGCTCATGTTACTCCCCAGGTTAAGCCATACCACTGCACAGTTGCTAGGATTCTAATAAGGATCAAATGGTTGCTCCCCACTTCCCAATCTATATTTGTTATTTAATGACAAGTCCTCTAAAGTTCTGGTTGACTGTTCAACCAATGTTATGTTCTCAACAAAACTTTAAAAAAAAAAACATAACATAACTCTCATTTATTCATATTTGTATGAAAATAACTTACTATCAGAAATTTAGAAATTGTTAATCTCTGCTATGTATGCTCGATTGTATTCTTAATATGTATGATGTTTTGTTTTCTTATATGTTGCCATTTTGTCTCCTTTGTACTCTATTGGTATTCGGAGCTTTTCTCCCCGGGCCTCTGCTGAAAATGAACCTGTGTCCAGTCAGACTTTCCTGGTAAACAAATGTAAAATAAAATAAAAAAAATAAAATAAAGATGGCATCTGGGAACTGTTGGACTTTCCATGAGGTAAGATAGATCCACTGTGCCCCTTCATTTGCCAATAAAAGGTTCCTGTAGCTAGTATTCACAAAGCCATACATACCTTGGTATCCACAGAGATAGGTGCTCCATGGAAATCTCACAAGCTTGCAAATGAAGGCAGCACATCTAAACAAGTTTCTACACAGTGACTCTACCCACAAATAAGCAGTACGCAATTTCAGTGTCATGGAGGACATGAAATTTTAAGAGCAGGTGGATGACACTGCACCCCTGAGGGTGACAATGCAGAGCACTAAGATTGCCAAAAGCAATTACAGCCTGTTACATATATAGTTTTACTAGAGTGTTGCGGCTACCCCATACATATTTCCACTACTCACCTCCTCTGACTCCACAATTTTATTGCAGTCATTAACTCTGGAGCTAGCACTTCTAATCATACTCTGTATAGATTTCTGAATCACTCCTCCATTTTGTTTACCCTCATTTGCAAGGACACTCAGTTTAATAATGTTGCTCATTACCATCGCATTATATCACCATTAGAATACTATGCAGGCTGGAGAAATGCTTGGCTGTCCTGCAGCCTCAGTGTGCCTCTAAATCTCCGACATCCTATGTATAGCAATTTGTAGAGCAAAATCAATTATCATGTCATGGAAAATGTTTTGGAATCCTAGTCACTGAATCTGAATACACAATGTTCAAAATGGTAACATTGTGATAGCAAAAAAAGCTATTGAACCGTTGCTGGAGGTTTGCCACTGACTGTCATGGTGATGAGCCTAGGATATTTTACTTTCATGTTATTTATTTAAACTTGGAAATGGGTAGACAGTAATTTATTTTCAAGTAACCAAACAGAATGTAAAGAAAGACTTTCACCTAGAATGCATGCGTGTACACACACACACACACACACACACACACACACACACACACACACACACACACACACACACACACACACACACACACACACACACACACACACACACACACACACACACACACACACACACACACATTTGCACATAAAAGACTATAGTGCACATAAAGCAAAAGTAACAATGAAACAAGAAGCCTGCTATTATAAGCCAAAATGGGTCCCTAATATGCTGAAGTAAGCTTACTGAAAAAATAGCAGCATGTGATATCCAGAAAAATGTTGCCAATAAGTTCCATAGAAACAAATACACTACAGTATACAGAAAACTACATGAATATTTCTTTAGACATCAGCAGTAAGTGAATGCAGAACCTGAAAAAACGTAGCCTTCCAGATTTACAGAACGCTATCCTGGTTCATATGAGAGAGCACTATCCTAGTTCATATGACAGAGTGCTATCCCGGTTCATATGACAGTTATCAGTGGGCTAAGAAAGTTGGAGTGACTGGAGTTACTGAAATGAAAGCTGTTGGGTATGAGAGGTATTTCTATCGGCATTATTAAAAGAATATCAGGTCACCACAGAGATTTTCTGCCAAACTGTTTGGTATCTCAGCAGGAGAAGTGGAACCTCATTTTGAGTGCACTGAGAAAGGTGGAAAAGTGCTGATAACTACTGAAAAGTGGTCAAGGAGTAGAAGAAACACTTCACATGCTGAGAATGCCATGCAATCAGAATGAAGCAGATTAGGGCCCAACGCTATACACAAATGCGCTTCAGTGGTCATGAGTTTCTGTAGTGGTTTAGCTGCAGTTGTGCATGAGAAGTAGCAGCAGATGTTGCAGGCAGTAGGTGGGATTGCCTCAGAGCGCCCAGTGCACTGGCAAACTGGAGTTGAGCTTTCCATCTTTAAGACCAGGACCAGACTGTAGGTTTCAACTATTGATGGATAATATTTCTCAGTCTTTACACGGGAAAAACTGTTCCAGACGGCTGCAGGTGACATTTTGGCCAGCAGTTGAAACTCAGATTCAGGAAAAGCAGAGCAGACTTTTTACAAGCAGCAGAAGAGTGGGGGTCTGGTCTTAGACTTGCACATGTGTGAGTGCGGTTGTGGATGTTTATTAACAAACTGTACACTTACTGTGTGAATTTGAAGAAGGCTTATGATCACATGTCATGGCATGTACTTTGGGAAGTAATGTCATTTTTTAGGATACCAGGACCACTGCTGCATGTGATCAGATTGTATGTATATTCTTCTTAAGTACATGATTTTACAGACAGGATAGCAAATTTGGGAAAGCACCTGGTATGAGGACACATGGGTAAAACATTTGTTGTCTAAAGATGATCTTTTCATTTCAGTCTCATCTGAACATGCCCTCTGACTCACAATTTACTAATTCAGTGCTGAGTGGGAAGCATCTGGGATTCTAAATTAGAAGTCACATTACCTTCCTTGTAAATAATGGATTGAAATCCTGAGATAGGGAAAAGAAGATTGCTCTTTTCAGGTAGAGAATTAGTTATCTTTAGCAGACAATTTTAAAGATCACAGAATCTTGGCAGTGATGGGAAGGCACAGTATGACAGACTGTGTAATTAGCTGCAGTCTTCGGACATTGAATTTATCAGTAGGATAGGCAGAAGTTGAGTTTTTGGTCAAAGCTCTTGGTTTACTGGTCAGTCTACTTACCAGCTCTCATATATGGACATAAGTTGTGGGACCAATATAATGAGTCTGTGTATACCAGCACTGGAAGGTGAAGATCCTGTGCACGGTGACTGGTGCAATAAATCTTTGGAACAACACAGCTGCCAAATATGAATGCAGGTACACTATTCAATGGCTAGAAGGAAGAAAAGACCTGTAAAGTCATGATGAGTGTTTTCAGCAAATTAGGGCTGTGTTTTCAGTTGCAGCCCACAGTCAGCTATGTGTGTGTGGGGGGTGTATAGTTACACTGCGGACACTAAGCAGGCCAGTACTGTGTCCCCATTCAGACTGGCACCTCCAAGCTAACACAATGCTGTGTTACACTGCCTGTAGAGGATGGCTGTAAGCAGTACAAATCATCATTGCTCCGTTAGGTCACAGGAATGACCCACACAATCCAGAAATTTTCTGAACTGCATTGTTCTCATTATGCATTCGTGTTTAGTAATGATTATTTACATTTCATTTTGCCTCTGTACTCTGTTGCTAACATCACAAAAATGTAGATTCTTACCATGTTACGAGCCGTTAATAGGCTTGGATAGTACCTCCATTCCCTGAAGACAGAGGGATAACATCATAGTGTCTTGCTCCTCATTATCACCATCAACCCCCTTTTTAGCTACATGGGGTCAGGGTGTCATGTCAACAGTTACCTCCTCTATTAATTCTTTGCCACTCTCATACCTTCTTCAGCAATCACTGTTGCAAGTCTTCTCTTATGTGATTCATCTATCTGTTCTTCTTATGTCATATAAATAAACATATGCACGTGATGTGATGTACTGTTTCTTCTCAGAACTTACAGATGTGAAAGTAACATACTGCAGTAGGTTAGAATACATGAGCAACTTACAGCCTGGAATTTTATGCAGAAAAAAGTGCTAATAGTTTTTAAGACCAATCATCATATATTACAACCCCCATTTTTCAGGGATGAATTGTATTTTAAGGCAGACACATTAGTATCACATATTATAATTCAAAATAAGACATTTATTAGCTTGTTTTTAATTTCAATGCATTTAGATTATTCCTTTTTTTGTTTCACTTGATGGAGGGAGTGTACATTTATGTTTCAACCTACATTCTAGAAACTGGTTTACTGAACATCAGACTAATGAACTGCCTCTGTAATGAATTAGAATTTTAATAGGTCTTCTATTTCTGGAGCATTTAACATTAAATAACACAGTTACATTGGTGGCACTTGGAGCTAAAGCTGAATGTGGAACAATGCCTGTTGAAAGCAGATTGGTTCCTCAGTACACCCTACCAACACTTCAAATGTATGTCTAGACACCTCAGTAAGCTTTCTGAAAACATCAGCAGTATAATGGACATTTTCCTATTGACCCTCATTTTCAGTCAAAGACTTGCCACTTGTTCTGAATGATGTCTTCTATTCCTTCTAAGCCTTTTATCATCTGAAGTCCAAACTACAAATGATAATGGGAGTTCATACTTCAAAATAGCAACTGACTTTCTTGCAGCTTAACCGTGTTCTCAGATATTAGCAATGAAGCTGGTGTTGGAGGAATCTTGTGTTTCGTTCGAGGACCCATCAGTAGCTATGCAAGTGATAGCACATTAAAGTGCTTTTATTACTGTATTAAAACAAAACAGCATCATTTCCTGATTTTTCTGCTGTTAATCAAATTATTCACAGTTATAACTGTTCTTTCGACATAGCAAATAGATTATGTAGATCCTCCACTTAAAGTGGCATACTAGAGTTCCAATCTATTTGAAAATGTTTGAGTTCTATATGTAAATGTGAGCGACTATTATCCGATGTTACAACATTGGGAATGCTATACCTTTCAAAGACATTAATAACAAGATGATTGTAGCAGTCAGTTTAACAATCTCTGGAAATTTTAAGTAGCAATCAGCACATCCCAATTAGACTGTCTCTTGGTACAGGAAAATGCTTATACCAATCTTTGTCCATGGATCTCCAGGAAGTATTGTATCATTCTCTCACATGGGTCAATGTTCTGATAAAACATCACACACAGCACACTGCATGTCTGTGTTCATTAGTACAACAGATCCATGAAAAGCATTATATACACCAAGAAACTTTAGGCTGTTTGGAAAAAGAAGTGACTGAGGAAGTGCGAAAATATAAAGAAGAAAATATAGAGATTTTTGAAAGGTATAAAAAAGAAACATGGACAAGGGAAAGAAAGAGAGATCTGATATTGTGCAACATTTATGAAAAGGAGAAAGCCAAACCTATCAATACAAAAAAGCAGATCCAAAGATATTTGAAGAGAAATACAGGTGAAGGCATCAAGATATAGAAAATTTCACAATACAAAAAATAAGATCACAAAAGGGGAATGAAGAACAGATGATTAGTAAAGTAGAAGTTAAAAAGAATACTTGTGAAGTGAAGGGTTCATAAGTTCATAGCTTCATAGGTGTGTACTAGGCTAATGGGCCTGGAGCCTTTACAAGCCTAGCCCATAGGATTATCCTGGCATCGTGCCACCCGACCTTAGTTCCTAGTGCCTCTGTCAAGTAGAGCCACTGGAGTGATCCCCGGGGTGAATTTTCTATTTCCCATCCACTCATCAAGATTTCTCTGCTCTGCTTGACATGTATGAGAAATCTATTCCATAGCATGGGCAGTCTCTGGGTTATGAACCTGTCCCTCCAGCATGTTCTGTTGACTGTGGTAATGAGGTTGAGGTCTCTGGAGCATGTGGTGTGGAGGGATTGAGATTTCTTTAGATGTAACATTTCTAACAGCGCTGGGTCAGACATGGCTTTGTAAGTCAAGCAGAGATCGCCTCTAAGTAGGCTATATGAGACAGAATAGTTGGAGTTTTTTGAGTCCGTCCATATAGGACAAGTGTTTAAGGCCTAGGATCCTCTTTGTGAGGTACTTTTGCGGCCTCTCCAGTTGTTGCAGGTGTCTAGTGAGGTACATGCCAAATGGGGCATTGTACTTGATGATTGGCCTACTGAGGGAAGAGTAGAGGGAGACAGTGACCCCTTTCTTCCTGGATGCAAAACCCTTAGTAATGAGATGTGACACATAGGAGGACTTTCTGACCACAGTGGCAATGTGGTGGTCAAAAGAGAGGTTGCTGTCAACTTGTGTTCCTAGATCTCTTATAATGCCTTCTGTGTTCATTGGACTACCATCAATGTGGTAATTCATGGGAACTGGGTTTTTCCCAAGGGGGATGATGACACTTTTTTGGCATTGAGCTTAAGGCCATGGTTCTGTCGTTGGTGTCATTGAGCCCATTCTGAAGGATGTCAACATCACTTGGGGAGTTAATAATAGCTCCCAACTTGGAATCATCTGTGAACTTTGTCAGCCAGAGTCCCTTTGTGTTGGCCTGGACTTCAGAGAAATAGATACCAAACAGGAGAGGACCCAGGACCGAACTCTGTGGGACTCCACATGTGACTGGTCGACAGTCTGACTTGAAGTCAGCTACTTTCACACTGTGTGTTCTATCTGTGAGCCAGTTTGCAACCCACCCTAGTGATATAGGGGTTGATGCCTAGCCTAGTGAGTTTTTCTATGATTCCTGAGTGGGGAATGGTATCAAAGGCCTTGGCCAGATCAAGGTAGGCTGTATGAACCATCTTGCCTTCATCCACAGCTCTGGTGACTGACTCATAGAAGTTGACCAAGTTGAGCAGGCATGATCCACCCTTCACAAAACCAAACTGTGTAAGATCCAGTGTTTGGAGATTCCCTATATCCTTGTTTATTAGGTCCATGATGATGCGTTCCATAGCTTTGCATATCAGACCCGTTAGGCTAATTGGGCGATAATTCCCAGGGTCTGTAGTCGCTCCTCCTTTGTGGTGAGGGATGACTGTAGCAGTGCGCCATTTGGTAGGGAGAAAGCCTGAGGTGAGGCTGTGATTGAACAGGGCACTCAGGTAAGGTGCCAGTTCACTCTGTAATTCATGTAGAAATCAGCCTGGGATATTGTAAGGTACCATAGAAGCTGTATTCTTGGCCTTGGACAGTGCTGTTTTAACTTGCGCAGCAGTAATACTGGGTGTCTGGCAATCTACTGGTATTGTGATTGATCCTTTGGGGGGGAGAGGGGTAAAGTTAGCACTGAATCTTTCGGCCAGTATATTGGCAATATCCTGGCTTACAGAATATTGGCAATATCTGTTGGCTCGGTATAGGTGGTACCATTGTACAGTAGCTCAAAGCAAATCTGGGTATTGCTATGGAGATTCTTTACATAACTATAAAAGGCCTTGTGGTTGTCTTTACTATCTGCTGCAATTCTGTTTTCATAGCTAGATTTAGAGGATTTGATGAGGGATCTCAAACTTTTGTTGAGGCTGATAAGGGAGTTTCTCCATTCTTGGGACTTCGCCTTATTCTGCATCAGTTTCCTCCTTCTGTTGTAGAGTTTGTTTATGGCAGGGGACCACCAGATTGGCTTCCTTTTTTTTTGAGGAGAGCATCTTAGTTCTATTGGGTATGGCGAGATCCATGCATTTGTCTATGTGTTCGTACAGTACATTGGTGTATGATTTGGTGGTCATGTAACTATTCTCCATTTGCATGGGTGCTGTGAAGTTAGCCACTTCTGTTTTTAGGAGCCTAGTTAGCTTTGGAGCAGTTTTTCATGGTGGTTACCTTTGTGGGGGGGATGTGGATTTCCAAGGTGATTAGTTTGTGGTCGGATCTAACCAGGGAGGAGTTGACTATTGGTGTAGAGCAACGGTCGCCCATGTTAGTAATGACCAAGTCAAGTATGTTGCTACCTCTAGTGGGGGTAAGAACGAGCTGGTCCAGAGCACTGGATTTAATGAATTCCAGAAAGCATTGGGCAAGTGTATTGCTACATGAGTAGTTTTCCCAGTTAATGGAGGAGTTGTTGAAGTCGCCCAGTATGAGAGTGTTAGGTTTTACCATAATATTCTCCAGGGTGCTTAGGAACGTGGAGTGTGAGTCTTGGGACATGGCTTGGGACCTATAGCAGGCTATGACCTGAATTTCTGTCTTACCCAGTGTTAGCTGCACCTGAAGTATCTCAGATGCATTATGTTGGGCTACCAGTCTGGAGGTGTCCACGTCCTTTATGAATATGGAAACACCACCGCCTTTGGAGCTTCAGTCCAAGTTCTGGGTCTGAAAGGTGTGGAATGAGTTATAGCCTGGTAGTGCAGGGGTGCTTTTTGCTGCCTTGAACAAGGTCTCTGTTACAGCACAATTGTCGATGTTCTCCATTTTAAGGAGTGCTTCGAGTGATTGCATTTTGGGATTTAGACTTCTAGTGTTGAGCAGCATGACTGTCGGATTGCATTTGTTTGTAGCTGTTACAGTGATAATTTGGTCTTTGGAACACCACCTAAAAAAGGCACTATAGGGGTGGCAAGAGCCTTGGCCAGTATCCAGAAGCCCAGGGGTGACAAATGCAGGCCATCTCTGGCAAAGCATTGAGGTCTGTCAATCATGTCATCCCAGGCAGACAGATACTGGATCCCCTTAGAATGACACCAGAAACTTAGCCAATTGTTGAAATCAATCATTTTCTGCTTGTACTATGGTATCATTCTGGGTGATGGTAGATGTTGCTCAGGGCTAGGGTCATACCCGCCTGGGCTACATAATCCAAGAGCTCCTCCATGTCTCTTTTCATGTAGTCCAGGGAAGTACATCTCAGGTCATTCACACCCACATGTACAATGACAGAGTCATATTTGTACCTGTTTTTGAGGGACCTGAGTGCATGCATTATGTGGTGGATCCTGGCACCTGACAGGCAGCTGACTGTTACTTTCTCCTTATTCAACCCAGTGAGTGGGACATCAGTGTGCCTCACTGTCAAAAATCCAACTCTAGTAATGTCACACCATGATGGAACAATGAGTCCCCAAAGTAAGGAGAAACAGGGGGAGTGGGAGGTATCTGAAGAAGAAATATGGACATGGGAAAGAAGAAGAGATTTAATATGGTGAAAATGTATGCAAAGGAGAAAACAAAACTAATCAATACAAAAAAAAGCAGCACCAAAGATATTTGAAGAGAAATACAGACAAAGGTATCTAGATACGGAAAATTTCACAATGCAAATTATAAGAAAGCAAAGGGAAAAAGTCAAAAATAGGGTTAGTAATGGAGGAGTTAAAGAAATAGAAACTGAAGTTATGGATTACCTGCAAAGTAAAGGATTTAGTGATGAAAATCCAACTCTGGTAACATTACAGCATGATAGAACAACGAGTCACCAAATTAAGGAGAAACAGGTGGAACGGGAAGCATATGATCACTTGCCACATGAAGATATTCCAGACCCTTCAGTAGGAAACCAGTACAAAAGTTTAGTTGAAGTTGCACAGGAAAGGAAGGAGCATGAAACAGTGGCAACTTTGATGCAGTCAATGTAGAGTGTTAGGTCAGTGAGTTCCCATATGAAAGAGCAATGTATGATGCAGGAAATAGCTGAAGAGAACATGTCACAGGAAGATGTTCTTGACCTTTCTGTAGAAAGCCCACAGGAAGTGGAGAACATAGAATGTGCTCTTAGTTTAGAAGAAAAATGATCTATGGGAGAAGTTACTTGATTTAATAGAGATGAATCGACATATTAAGATAAGTGAAATAAATAGGTTACAGAAAGTCAATAAGACCAAAAATGTTAGAAATTTGATAAAAAAATTAACACAGTAACGAAGACTATTAACAGAAGTTCATGTGATATAACAGTAGTAAATAGGATATATCACTGTGCAGCTAAATTAATGACAAGATACGTTCTTACACAAAAACACAGGGCAATAAAGGAAAGGAAGGGAAGAAATCAAATGCCATCATGGAAATACTTAGTAAAGAAAACTATAAAGCAATTAAGACAAAAAGTGTCACTGTTAGAAGAGTATAGAAGAGGGGACGGACCAACAAAAATACTTAGAAAGATAGATGTTATAAAAGCAATGCTCAGTATCAGAACAGACCAGCATCTATCATACGCTATTACAAATAATAAACTAAAGATATCACCACAGGCAGAAAAACTTCAAAGATATACAAATAAATATAAAGGAAAAGTACAAAATAAGCAATTCATTGTTGACCCAAAAACATTTTATAGAGAATTGGGAAACAAGGTAAAAGGAATAGAAATACAATCAAAAAGAAAAAAAATAGACACATTTTTGGAGAAATATCTATAAAGACCCTGTAGAACATAATAAAGATGCTGAATAAATAGAAGAAGTAAAAGAAAGAATAAGAAGTTCAAATGTACAGGATATGAAATGGGATGAAGTAATGGCCGGAGAAATTGAAACAAAATTAAGGAAAGCTCCTAGCGGAAAACCCCCAGGCTTAGATGCAGCACCTAACTTCTGGCTAAAAGTATTAAAATATTTACATGAAGATTTAACCCTGATTAAGAACTACGTATATGTGCATCCCAAACAGACACCAACCTGGTTAACAATAGTAAAGACAATACTTAAGAGTGAACCTGCATGCTATCCTAAAAACTATAGACCAGTAACTTGCCAAAGACAAAAAAAAGAATATAAGATGAAGGATCGAATTTATTTATTTATTGACATTTGTTGACCAGGAAAGTCCACTGGGTCAGTAACCCATTTTCAGTGGCGGCCCAGGGAGAAAAGCTCCACAAAGTATTACAGAAGTACACAAATTTAACAAAAATGATAATAGAAATTACATATATGAAAGGAGAGATATCTAATACAGTATAATACAAAGTTTACATTATTAAAAGACTTAGCAATGCAATACATAAGGCAGAAGTTACATATATAAAAAGAAGAGATATGCAACAGTACCATTCATAGTGTATGTCAGAAGGAATTTGCACAGCTATGTACAAGATAGAAGATGAATTACTCTTCAGTATAAAACATGCTACATGACATTTCACATATACAAATTAAGTAAGGGACAGTTTTAAGATGGTCTGTTGTTTTGCTGGGGCAGGAGGGGTTATTGAGGTAATGGCTTTTTAGTGCTGATTTAAAGTTTTTTTATACAGTCAGTTTGAGTTATGTGAAAGGGTAAGGTATTCCAAAGTTTAGCAATGCTGTGTGAGTACAGACATTGTCCATCTTGTTTGTTGGGTTTGGTTACATTTAAAAGATGTTTGCTTGAGGATCTAAGTGTTCATGTGGGAGTATAACTTTGTAGGAAGGAGCAGAGTGCTGGGCTGGGTGTTGGTTTTATAAATAAGTTTGTGGGCTAGAGTTAGTTGGGTATAATTCAGATAGTGGGAAAACTCGAGCCAGTTCAATTCTGAAATTGCTTGGCAATAGTGTGAGCAGTTAGGCTTTCCTGAGGCAAGTTTAGCTATTTTATAATAGCAGGATTGCAGTTTATTGCTAAGGGATCCCGAGTGAAGCTTAATAAAAATGGCACTTCCATATAGAAGGGAAGGATGAATGAGGTACTGTCCAGTTTTGTTTCTGTATGGCTGCCTAGGGAGAGTTTATGATGATAAAGTTTGCCTAGTTTAAAGTGATTTTCTTTACTGCATTGAGAATATGTGGCTCAAAAGTGAGTTTGTAGTCTCTTGTTACACCTAGCAATTTTGCTGTCTTCACTATTTCAATTTCTGTACAATCTTTAGAAAATATTTTGAAATCTATATCTGGTGGTTTTGTAGAGAATAATAAAAATTTGTTTTTTTTGGGGGGGGTTCACAACATTTGTGCATTATTAAGCCAAGTTTCTATTTTTGTGAATGCATTTTGTGTAACTGCAAGTAGGTTTGAGAAATTGTTGGAGGAAGATATTGTTGTAGAATCATCAACGTATTGGATGACATTACCTAGTCGGGAAACTTTGTGAAGATCATTGATGAAGGTATTAAAGAGCAGTGGCCCTAGAATGGATCCTTGTGGGACTCCTATGCTGTTTCCCTGATAATCAGACTGTATATTTTGCCATCTTACTGATTGTTCCCTGTTGTTTAGGTAAGAGGTAAACCAGTTGAGACATTTGGGGGAGCATCCTAGTCTTGATAGTTGGTTTAGTAGTTTAGTATGTGATACTGTGTCAAAAGTCTTAGATAGATCTAGTAAGATTATTGAAGTAGGGTGACCAGCATCCAAAGTTTTGTTGACAGTATCAGTGAATGAGAGCAGGGCTGTAATAGTGCTATACCCTGGATAGAACCCATGTTGGGTGGGGGCCAGAAGAGCGTTATCAGAGAGCTGTTTAAGTAGTTGTAATAATGCTATGCCCTGGATGGAACCCATGTTGGGTGGAGGCAAGAAGATCATTATCCAAGAGGTATTTGAGTAATTGTGTCTATACACATTTTTCTTAGATTTTTGATAATGGAGAGAATACAGGGATACGGCAACAGTCAGAGAGGTCATGGGAATTTCCACCTTTATGCAATGGATGAGAAGGCAAGGAATGTGGAAAAGGCATGAATACAGTTGCAAGTACAGAAAACTCCTGGAACAACCTCATGTTGATCAATATCTGATGCAGGAATGGTTAAGGAGAGGTGAGTTTAAACCAAAAGATGAAAGGTTAATATTAGCAGCCTACAATAGTGTACTACTTACACTTTGGTTTACAAAGTCCATTGAACATGTGAGAGAAACAGACAAATACAGGTTTTGTAAAACAAAACTAGAAACTGTTACATATTGTGTTGCTAGGTGTGATAGACTAGTGGCAGTGGGGCCTGTATACTGAAAGGCATAATAATGTGGCAAGACTGTTGCATAGGGGATTATGCAAACATTACAATATTGAAGTAGCTGTGAAGCATTGGAAACATGAGCCACAAAGCATTATAGAAAATGATGAAGTTTATACCACATGAGATCACCCATTACCAACAGTTCAAAATAGATGTGAGAAAACCAGATATAGTAGTCCAGGAAAAGAAGACAAAAGTAGCATTGATCATTAAAATTGCTATATCCAGCGATTGCAGTGTCTTACATACAGAGAGACACAAAGTCATAAAATAGCAGGATTTGCAGGAAGAAACTAGGTCAATGTGGAAGAAGGATACTCAGTTCCTATTATAGTAAGAGCAACAGACCTCAAGAAATAATAACTTACAGTCACATTTAGATATGCTACCAATACGTGTAACTCTATATGAATTGCAGATGGAGTCACTTCTGGGCTCATTGCAGATGCTGTGAGGACCACTTTTGGCTAACATCAAAGACTGAAACAATATTAATTTCATGACCTTTAATCATGCTTTGACTTAGGAATGGGGTCTATTCCTGTCATGGTATTAGAAACCCAAAAGACTTGGAGGAAATTAAACCAAGACAACATACCAATGGGTCTAATAAAACATCTACAGTAGTATTTAAACATTCTACTAATACATGTAACTCCATATGAATTCCAGAAGGAGTCAGTTCTGGGCACATTGAGGGTGTTGAGAACAGCACTTTTAGCTGAAATCAAAGATTGAAACAATACTAATTTCATGAACTTTAGTTATACACTGGCTTAGAAATGGGTCCATTCCCATCATGGCATTAGAAACCCAAAAGATTTGGAGAAACTAAACCGACATAGTTCTTTCATTCATAATATATCATGTGCTGTTCTTTGCAAATTGATACTCCTAAGTGACATTCATATAGTATAGGTTCAAATGTTCATAGGTTGTTACTCAATTGATCAGAAAGATGTTTGTAACCTAGCCACTGCAATTCCTACTAGTACCTCGTATTCCTTTATTTATTTATTTTATTTGGAGCTACTGACTTGCTTTAAACAACAGTCCTGCCATGATACTTATCTTCCATCTGTTCAAAAAGTAAGGCTGATGAATTTACTTTGCGCTGTCATTTTTTCCTCTTCTCAAGCCTTCATGGAAATCTCAGTTAAGAATCTCATCCTTGCAGAGTCTTCATTTCATTTCTGAGACTCTCCAAACTTGTTTTGTAATGGGTAGTTGTCATACAGCCCAGTTAACTTCCAGTATATCACCCAAGAGAACTTTATTCTGTTTCTGTGAACATGAATGACTCAGAATATCTGGTATTGGTGTTTGATCTCAGTAGATTATAAATACAAATATAAACCTCAGCAAATAAGAACATTCATTGAAAACCAGTTAGTGCCTTGTGTAATGACCCCTTGAAAGCACTTTTCAGTGACTATGACCACTCACTTTGGACCTGTTTCCTAGTTAGCATAGAGATTATGTTCTACATGAACTAACTGAGTAACAATGACCTGTGCTGCTGATCTTCTACAGGCAATATAACACTATAACACAGCTCTGTATTAGCTTGGATCTGCCAGCCTAAATGGGGCACAGTGCTGCCCTGATCAGTGTCCTTACTTCAACTGTATCCTCCATATACACACATAGCTGACTGATGGCTATTTTTCAAAAAGATGCATGGACCTAATTTGCGGTGAGCACTCACTATCACACTACAGTTCTGTTTTTCCTTCCTTGCTTCTCCTAAATCATTTTTGGATTTCCAGCACATGTGACCACACCATTGTAATTTGTTCTCTTTGGCCTTCTCTGTAGTTGGAATTGCTTGGGCGTCTGTTCTAATATTATCATTTCTTTATCTGTCCCACAGTTTATATCACACCAGCTTGCTCAGGCATTTCACCTACCCCTCCAGTATCTAAAGCTTCCTCTGCCTTCATTGCCCACGTTTCTGTACCACTGTTTTGTACACCGTATATTTTAGCTTCATTGGCATTCATCTGTCATATACTACTACTGACAGCCTGTTCCATTTGGCTCCAACACCTCTGATTCTAGCTTTGACCTTATAGTCACCTCACCTTGAAATAAATGGTTCATGATAGGCAACAGAATGGTGCAGTGGATAGTGTTCTCACCTCACAGCAACAGGTTCAATTATCTGTGGGGTGCCTTCTGTGCAGAGTCTGTATGTCCACCCTCTGCTTGTATGGGTTTCCTCCAGGTGCTTAGATGTCCTCTCATATTCCAAAGACATGCAGTAGGTGGATTGGACACTCTGAATTGGCCATCTGTGTAAGTGTATGTGCAAGTGTGTGGTGTGGAAGAGTAGCTGCAACAGGGCTGGCCGCCCAGCAGTATGAACCATGGCTCTAGTTGATTGTCACTGTTGAAGTGACATCCTGACCCAATGTTTGAAAATGGGAAAAGATATTATGGATAGATGAATGGATGGATGGATCAAGCATTTGTATTCCTGCACTGTCTTGCAGATAGTCTGATAATGCTGCACAGAGGTGAATTTGTGTTACGTTATAGGTAAGATGCATACATCCAAATTATCTACTGCTACCTGACAGCATAGCTAAGCTTCCTCCAGCTGGTTCTTGACTTGTTCTAGAATGGTACTAGATCTGATATGAAGAGGTTATTTAGTCAGTTCATTATTCTAGAAACAAACTACAGCTGCCTAATTACATTTTTCTTCTTTAGTATTGTTAATGTTCTAACAGTTTACCAGAGTCTTCTTTCCAGGGTCCTAACACAACCATCTGGATATAAGCATTATCAGCACCAGCATCAGCTGGTATAGCCTGCATTTCACTTCCTTGTTTGTTATATATCTGACTATAATCAGGCTATTTGTGCTATGTTCTCAGCATGTTTAAGCAGAAGCTAAACAAAAACATGAATGCTAAAGGGAGTTTGGGAATCAATTGTTTCACCTGCCCTTCCCTCCTTTCTTCTAGTCTTAGAGAAGTTGGCAGGCCGGCCCAGAAAGAGGTAGTCACAATTTAAGTGAGACAAAGGTCAGGTGATACTGAGACACTGTTAGGGAGGAATTAGGTGTCAAACTGATACAGACAGCATGGAATGTAGAACAGGAAAAGAAGGTTAACTACCAAGGGCATTTAACTGATGCACAAGTCACGCAGGCATCTTTTCTGTAGAATAAGATGAAGTGAAAAGACTTTTGGAAGAACTGGCTTCATCATCAATTTGAATAAGGAACTCTGAGGCAAAGATGTTGTTGATAAGTCATTGGCTTCTGGTAAATTGCTGCAGGCATGGCGAGTAGGTCAGATGCTGTGGGTGAGTTTACTATTTAACCCTGAGTTGTTTAATGGTGAAGTATTTTAGGTCTAAGGAAATTATGTATGTTTATTAATAGAAGAGAAAAAGAAAGGGGTTGTTAATCATGGGGGAGTTAAATTATAGCTACCCACTCCAGTCATAAATCATTGTAAGGCTCTTAAACAGATGAACAATTCTATCACTGGCATCTTGGATCTATCTTGCGCACTTACAGAGATACAGACATTTGTTTGACAATAACACCAGCATTTTTGGCAAATAAAATATATTTTTTTCATAAATCTGCAACATAAAATCACCATGGGCAGGCAGGTCTTTGAAACTAACATCAATGAGTAGCCCAATGTTCACAGAAGAGCTTTCATAGTTTCATTTTTTGTAACTCACGTTATTTAGCAGATATTGCAAATCTTATGAAGTGTGTTTTAGGCAGAGAATTTTGGAGTAATGCTCTTAGGATGCAAATGAATTCACTTCAGCTTAGAATACTCTTTTCTAAAGGAAAATCTTTTCTAAAAGAATCACTTTTATAGTATGTACCATCTACAAACAGTAATCTGTACAATTCTGTAAATACTGCAATTTGAATTCTGTAAATAATGCAATCTGAATCACTTCTATAGTATGTACCAACTGTAACAGTCATCACCAGTATGATGCTCTAACTGTGTAATATGTTTGCTAATATTGTATTATATATCTAAAACTATGTAACCGTGTTTATGAAGCTTTTCTCCCCGGGACTCCATTGAAAACGGGTTCATCTTGGCCCAATGGACTATCCTGGTTAACCAACTGCAAATAAATAAATAAATAATAAAATACCTCTGGAAACAAGGAGATTAATTGCTAAGCAGGTAAAATATAATACAGAAGTACAAGGTTTACTTAACTGAGAACAAAATAAGACCAGGCGTGGACCAAATGTGGAGGAGGTTTGGATAGGTATGATATGTATATAAAAAAAGGAAACAGGTGTTTATAGCAGAACACAGGAATGGTGACAAACATCCAAGAATATTGGGGTTAATGTAATGCGTTTAACAGGGTGTAACTAGAAGTTGTGAGTTAATATTGCAGGAATATTCAAAAAAAAAGAGAAAATTGGGGGAAGATAGGTCCTTGGGGATTTTCATTTTAATCAGATTTGTTACTCATCTCATGCAGGATGGCTGACATGACTAATTTCTGGACCAGATGGAAGGTGATTGCAGCTCAGGCTTTTGAACTTTTGGAGAAAATCAATTGCAAAGTGGGGATGGGAGGGGAACAGAAAAAGAGAGAGAGAGAGAGAGACAGAGACAGAGACAGAATGATGAGCATCAACATGCAGTTAACACGAGGGCTCACTCTACAAGAAATACCAACAAGGATGATAATGAGCTTGGCACATAATGTTTCTACTATGGAGGTGATAATGTTGTTGCGTTAGATGGTAATATGGACTGCATCAATGAGAACATTGATGGATTGTCACTAGGCCAAGGTGGGGCATTCTAAGTTAAACACTTGGCTAGGAACTGAAGGTGCAGTCCAAGATAGAGGAGGCCATGTATAGGCACTGCATCCACAACAGCAGGAGAAGAAGGGTGGCTAGACCAAGCTTGGACAGCAGCATATATGTTTACACTGGGCCATTACCAGGAGGAAGGTTCAGATATCTTGATGGAATTTAAAAGTAGTGCAGGGTTGAGTCACCCAGGTTTATAGTTGATAGTTATATACCAGGCTAATGACCACCAAGGTCTTTATAAGCCTAGCAAAGCAATCCAACCCAATTGTTTTCCTATGTATCATTGGTATTTATTAGAAGGGGGTATATTAGTTAGGAAGATTCTAGAGGTTATGTCTGTGTGTGTGTGTGGGGATTATGTTAGTCTGGGCATTACTGTTTGCCTCTGTCTATCAGAGACATGGGGGCCAGACTCAGGGTGAATTTCTGATTTCCCATCCATTGGTCAAGGTTATGCTTAAATAGGGTTAGGGATGGACTCTACGTCCTATGAATGTGGACCCTCTTCTAGAACATGGATAACTTCTGAGACACCGATCTATCTCATCAGCATGTCTTATTTTTGTCACAAGTAAAATTTAAAATACTTGGATCTTCTGGTTCTGATGCTGTTCATTTTGTGAATTTACAAAAGGTCCATCAGTGCTGGATCGAAGGATGCCTTGTATGCCAGGCATAGATTGCCTCTCATTATCCTGTGGGAGACATGGTATAGAAATAGGGCTTTAAGACAATCCATGCAGGACAGTGTGTTTATACTCTTGATTCTCCTGGTAAGAAACTTTTATTGGCTTTCTAACTATTGAATATGTTTGGTAAGGTACATGCCAAAGGGAGCATTATAATCAATGACTGATCTGATCAGGGCCGACTTCCTCGGCCCTGCATGCGATGCCCTTACACATAAGGTGGGTGACATAGAATGACTTTCTTACTACCTTGACCAAATGTTGATCAAAGGCCGGATTACTATCTGCATATGTTCTCAGATCTTGACTACTGGGTCAACTCTTAGGGGTGTCTTATTGATGGCGTAATTAGCCATGGTGGCAGTTTCCCAAAAGGCACTATAATGCATTTCTTGGCATTGAGTTTTAGTCCATGACTTTGACACCAGTCATTTGTCTGTGTTAAAGCCTCTTATAAACATGTTTGTGTCATGGGGGAATCTATGATAACTCTCACTTTGCAGTCATCTGTGAACTTAATCAGCCAAAAGCCCTTGACATTAACCTTTACCTCAGAGGTGTAGATGCCAAATAGGAGCAGTCTCAACATGGAGCCTTGATGCATGTCACTGGTGACCAGTTTCTTAGTGGAGGTGGTATCACCGATCCTGACTTCTTCCTGGGTCCTATCTGTGAGCCAGTTGGCAATCCACTGAGTTATGTAGGAATTTATGTCCAGTTCCATGAGTTTGTTAACTATATCCGACTGGAGTATTGTTTCAGACAACTTAGCCTGGTGCAAGTAGGTGGTATGTGCTGTTTCCCTTCATCCATTGCTTTGGTGATCTTCTCAAAGAAGTCCAGCAGGTTTAGTAGGCATAGTAAGAGAGTGGGGTTCTATATTTTAGGGGAACACTGGCTGACTGAGCATACAAGAGCATATGGCAATGTATGTCTTAAAGAGAATATCTGAAGAGGAGACTATAGTGTGGGTTTTGTATTGTAACCGAATAAAATAACTGCAAGGCCTTGAGGTGAGAAATCTGATTTATTTGAGCAACTAATGAGAAATTACCAATATAAACTAGCACCAAAACTGCTGTTCTTCATCAGATTAAAAATTCTTGTAAGTGCTTTTGTCTCAGTTACAGACTTCATTATACCTTAGATGTAAAAACATCAAAACCAGTGAATATACGTTTGTCTAAAACAGCCAGAGCGATGAGCTAATAGCTAACCACAAAGCAGGGGAATATGGAAATGGACCAGTGGAGATGCTTAGAAAAGAACATCTCTACTGCTCTGGTTTTCTATTCCTCTCTGCCCTGATTGGCTATTAACTGTTTGGCTAGTGTAGATCTTGTCTATCCAATCTTGTGGCAGGTCCACAAGTCAGTTATTCACTCCACATGCAGAGCCATTGATTGAGATGTCACAATATTTTTTGTGATAAGCTTTACCAAACATTTCTACTTGCATCCCAGAGTCTGAGCTCAGTTTCAGTTCTATATCTAGTGCAGACTCTGACTTTAACGTGGCATTTTGCTCTGCATTCTGATATTATGCATAAGCACAATCTGCACAAACAGCAGTACTGGCAAAAAGTACAGGAGCTTTACCTGTTGTAGCCTTGGATTCAACTGGTTGCATAACACAGATTTTTTTTCCTGCAACATTTTTTCTTATTCTGCCTGTGGTTGACCCTCAGACCTTCTCTTGATCAATTAGCCCATTTGTTCCTGTCACCTGGTAAGAGCCAACCAGGGGGGGGGGTCATCATCCAGGTAGCCATCAGTGATATTTTGAAGTGTTTTTAGTTTTCTCCTTATCCCTATCCATGCACACACCCAGCAATATGTCAGGGAGGTGTATGCAATGAGATCTCCACAAAAGGCATCTTCTCAGTTTTGCAAGAGGTGTTTCCTTTAGACAACTCTACCTTTCACCCTGTAACATAAGCAGTGTTTTTTTTTATGTCTTCACCAGTAGCTTGGTCTTCCCTGTGTGCCTCTGAATGTGCAAAACCCCCTCCCTCCCTCCGACTGTGATAGGTGAACAGGCCATGAACCTTCAGTGCTTCCTCTCCCTGACTGGCTTCTCCAGTGTCAGGGCCACTTAATGAACCACAGTTGCCTGGGTTGCAGTCAGATCTTCATCCATCTGCACCACAGAGGCAGGAAAATATAATGTTAGAAATTAATGATTCACACACCCCTGACGATCAAAATTACCAGCTGCTACCACTTCAGTTTGAGCCAACATTGCCAAAGCTCCAACAAAACTTACTTTTCCAGTCTTTACTATTTTCCTCAGACTACCGGGGATCACTATTGGCCCTTGACATTTGCAGCCAATGACAGGTCAACATTTGTAACTCTATTTAGACTGTATGACATTAAAAAAATCCTTTTGGAATGCAGAATGCCCCAGCAATTTTGCAGGGGCTGAGAGAAAGCAGCCTAAAAACATCAGGAGATTATGACCTTGTTTACCTAGATGATGCTACCACCTACAACTGGTCATGAACAAAACATGTTCAACATGTCATGGAGGGTGGAAGGTGATGGGCAGTGCAATGGGCATTAAGGCTGACAACTCAAGTGGGTATGGCAGAGGTATCTTATGTAGGTCATAGAGAGGGTAGTAGAAATATTAGACCAGAACCTGCCCAAAATGAAGCTATTTTGGCATGGTCCACCCCTACTGCCAAGAAGTAAGTAAAGGTATTCTTAGGGACAGAGAAGTACTATATGACATTTGTTCCCTACTATTGTACAAGAGCTATTCCCCTTACAGACCTTATCAGACAAATAGGATTTTACCGGAAAAAATAAATGAGCCAATACTATCTGGACATCAAGTCTAGGAGCAGGCATTTCAAAAGCTCAAACAGACTTTTCTCCCTTGTACTAGCCAATCCAACTTAAAGTTAAGGATTAATTTTAAAATTACATGTTTTCAGCAATGGCTTGGTGGTCATACTTAGCCCAGGTTTCCTCAAAGGGAGAAGAGCACAGGTTTCCTAAGAGGGAGAAGAACACCCTGCCCTGTACCTAAACAGCAGGCTTCAACACAGGGTGCAATCTTCTGCAACCATGGAAAATGAGTATCTGGGCATAGTCAAGGTTTTGCAGAAGTTACAATCCTACCTGAATGGAAAAAATGTCACCATGGTTAAAGATCCCAACTGTTTAAAGTGATTACACAGGGTAAGCTGGCAGAATGATTGGTTTCTTAGATTAAGTTTAGCCTTACAGTTCTAGAGCATTGGTGTTCTGCATAGAAGTGGTACTACTAATGCCAACACAGATGGTATGTCCAGAAAGGAAACCATATAATGTAACAGCAGACTGAAGCTTAGTTTGAAGCTTCATTTCTTGGAAGTTGCCTCCAGACTTCCATGAGGTTCTTATGAGAGAGAATTGTGGTGTCAGGGCAGAAAAACTAACTAAACTGTGATGGTTTTCCTCCTTCTTATTTCAGAATGTTGGCAATTTTATTAAGCTATATTTAAATACTGTGAACTCTGTAATATGTATGTTTCCTGTGGCATAAAAATGTGTATAAGCTTTTGACCTGTCTATCTTTGAGCATGAAAGAAGATGAAAAGAAAAAAAATTGATTTCTTGATTATCTTACCACTGTATGTAATGTTTATTACTATGGATATATGTGTAAACAGTGTTTTAACTTCAAACCTTTTTATATTTTGTTAGTAGACAAATATCAGTATTACATCCTAAACAAATGTTTGTATTATTTCATGTTACCTCTGAGGCAACCTCTCAACTGTCCCTTTTTTTTGGAGAAATGTTCCTATTTTTAGATCTGATTTACAACTTCATAAGTTGCCCCTATTTTTTTGAGGCATGTCCCTATTTTCAGTCTTAATTTTCCTCTTCACACAATTTTCTGAGTCCCCCTCATCACATGTGATTTTTGAAGCTATCTATTACACGGAAAAGTCACACTGCATTTATTTATTTGACATTTGGTAACCAGGAAAGTGTGACTGGGTTAAAATTTACTGTTTTCAGCAGAGGCCTGGTGAAAAAAGCTCCACAAAATTTACAAAAATAAATTCTTAAAATACAGAGACTTAATAAACAAAATACTAGAACCAAAATCCACATTAATATTAATATAATTTAAAAATGCAATGTATCATTATAACAGTAGTACAGAGAAGCCAAATGATTGTCTTGGTTATACAAATGATAGCATAAGAATTAAGAAGGAAAAAAGCAGGCTGCATAGTTGAAGGTTTACTGAAAGAATGGCTAGGTCAGTAGGAAACAGGAGGCTGGGCAAAATTGGGTCAAGAATAAATATTGCAAGACAGACGTGATATAGACGAGTATTAAGATGGTGCAGAGCATGAGCAGATCCAGGAGCATATGACCAACATAATATTGGCAACAATAATTTATAAAGAAAGTGGTCACACATCTTACATCTCCCTGTTTCAGATACATAAACTACCTAGTGTGGACAATCTTGCAATGCAGTTTATTAAAGTCTACAGATTACACTGTCTCTTTGACAATGCGTTTACATTTTTTCCTTTATTGTTATCATTCTGTTTTTAAATGAGTTTCTGATTAGTATTGTACATTCCTACAGGAAGTGGGAAGAGTTATGTGCTCTTTGGTATTCAAATTTTGTGCTAATTAGATGTCCAGATTTTTGAATGGATGTTCTAACTTTTCAAAGGCATTGGCTCTTATTCTCAGTGTCTGCAGGATGAGAGGTATGCTGACACTGAAACTGGTCCATATGGATCTGTCCTGTACCCCAGTACACAAGTATAAACAAACAAACACCCAGTACACAAGTATAAATAAACAAACAAATACAGTTGAAAGCTTCCTCTAATAACTTGTTATGGGACTCAGGGCTGCAACAGGTCTATACTTGCTAACTTGAATGGGATCACCGCCCATTTGGGTAGGAACAGCAATTGCAGGCCTCTGCAGTTGTGGTACCATACAGCACATAACAAAGCTGTCTGTTGAAATTCCAAAGTCCATAACTGTAATCCTCAGAATAGCAAAACTGTAAGTAAAAGTGTGCTATAATATGTACAATGGCTTGAAGCTACAGCATCTCAGTGCATTCCCCAAGTTCCAAGGTACAGTAATCTTGCCATTAATATATACAATTAGCTGTGGTGTGGAGGGCACAGCCCCCATGTTGGTGATGGTGGATGCAAGGCACTAAATGCTTAAACACAGTAAACACAAGTTTGGAATTTTAATTTTACCCCCTCCCCCACCCAGTATTTCTACAAGACCTGCTCAAAGACTTCCCCATATGCTCCCAGTCAGCCCATTTGTTCCATTATAGGTGAGATCCATGCATCCCTGGGAAAGCCAATAGTCCTAAGACCTGTTAATTCTTGCCCATGAAGCCGAATCAGGTCACTGGTGAGAGTTAGATGGTAGAGACTGGACCAGCTTCAAGTAAGTATTATGCCTAGTCTCTTCCCCTTGGGATTATGTCTGCAGTAGCTCCTTTTAAGCTCAACATAGTCCTGCCTGCATAGCAGCTGTGCAAGCAACAAGCAGTATTTGCTCAGCAGGCTCAAACTTGTGGGTTCAACACCCACTGCACCCACTAGTTGTCACCCAAATAGCGAGTCAGATATGCTTGCCTCTCCAGACAAGCTAGGTGAGCAAATGTTGTGAAGTTTTTTTTTTTTTTTTGTCTTTGTTTGAATTGCAATTTACTTTTTCAAAGTATCAGGACTTCCAGTATCATGTGTCACATTTCTAATAGGGAGTTCAAAATACTGTGATTACTTGGCAGCATAATGTACTTTGAAATACACTGAAAGAAGCCACCATTTAAATGAATTTAGATGTAAAACCAGACACAGAAAGTCAGCTTTTCTTTTTGTCTTCTGACAAAAGCTTAAATAACAACTTTGTGCTGGTAGGCTGGGGACTAACAGGATGGTGTGGGTGATTACACTAAGCAGTCATACCTTAAGGGAAAGTCTTCACAGACTGAAATTCTCCAAAGGAATGCTGGCTGTCGTTTTCTGCATGAATTTTACTAGCTGTTCATAATATCTTTGATTTATTGCCAGTACAGAATGTCCTAATATTTGCCTTGTTATACTCTGGCAAGCCTAAAAGATTGTTTCATCCTTTCTCTTATTTTCACTCTATAGTAGTTCCGAAGGGTTCTCCATGCATTGTGAGCAGAAGGTTGCAAAGATCATTTATAAGCTCTCATGCCTTGTCCATTACTCTCATACAATTTGAAGGATCCTAAGTTCATAGGTTCATAGGAGGTTACTAGGCCAACAGGCCTAGAGCCATTACAAGTCTAACCATATTTAACTGAGTTGCCCCAATTGTTAGCAGTTAGATGAGTGAAGTTCGCAGAGGTAAGGGTCTATGACAGTTAATTCCAAGTTCCTCTGTCCAGGAAGGACATGGACACCAGCTCAGGAGTGAATTTGTGTTTACCTATACATTTTATTAGGTTGCTTTTTAACAGGGTCAGGCAGCGGGTCTGTTTCACATAAATTGGAAGCTTGTTCCAGAGAAGTGGTAGTTACTGGGAGATGTATTTATTTCTCCAGCATGCTCTGTTCATGTCAAAGGCTAGGTTAAGATCCCTGGAGCAAGTAATCTTCCTTACGTTTGATTTACAAATGTGTATCATTTCCATCGTGGCTGGGTCAAAAACTGTCCTGCGAGCCAGGCACAGGTACCCCTGAGCAAGCTGTAGGAGACAGAATACGGTGACAGGGCTTAACACTTGTTTTGTGTACCCTGTAATTTCTTGGTGAGAAACCTCTGTGGTCTCACCAGTTGTTGCAGGTGTCTGGTGACGTACATGCAAAAGGGGGAATTGTGCTCAATTATTGGTCTGATGAGGCCAAGTATAATGGAATTATACAATCCTTAGATCTAGATGCAATACCTTTACTTATAAGATGTGCTACATAGAAGGATTTCCTTACTACTGTGGATACATGGTGGTCCAAGTTCAGGTTGCTATCAACCTGAGTACCCAGATCATGTACCACTGGATCTACACTTAAGGGGGTGCTGTCTATAATGTAATTAGCAGGAATGTCAGCTTTTCCAAAGGGAATAATAATGTATTTTTTTTGCATTTAGCTTTAATCTGTGGCTTTGGCACCAATCATTTGTCTGTGTTAACCCTGTCTGCATTATATTAACATTGTTGGGGTACTCAGTGATTGCTCCCAATTTGCAGTTATCAGCGAATTTGGTCAGCCACAGGCTGTCCAAGTTTGCCTGGCTGGACTGCTGAGAAATAAATTCTGAACAGTAAGGGGCCTAGCACACAAACCTATGATACGCCACTGGTGACTGGTCTTTTGCTAGAGGTGAAGTCACCCAGTTCGACAGTATGTGTCCTGTCAATGAATCAGTTAGCTACCCATCTGGTAATGTAGGGGTTAATTCCCAATTGGGAGAGTTTCTCTATAATATCTAAGTGGAGGATTGTGTCAAATGTCTTGGCTACATCAAGATAGGCAGTATACACTGTCTTTCCCTCGTCCAGTGCCTTGGTGACTTTCTCGAAGAAGTCAGCCATGTTTAACAGGCATGGTATACCTTTAATGAATCCAAACTGGGTTGGGACCAGAATTTGGAGATTACTTCTGTTCCTCCTTTTTACCTTTTCAAAAAGTAAAACAAAACTTTTTTTTTCTTCTTCGCCTGAACCTTCTTGTGTTCTGACTGTCCTTCTCAAACATATTGGAAATATACAGTATATTTCAGAGCATTTGTTATAACTGTATTTGCTATAACTGATTTAAGTATTTTTTTCTGGCTTTTTGAATATTTACTGCTTGGCGACTGCATCTTAGCCTGTTTATACAGCTCTGCATTCTATTTAAACTGTTTTTGTGTTGATTAACTGTTTTGCACTCTTAAAAGTTATTTGTTGCTTAATTTTACCTGTAGGCTAACACACTCAAGTGTGCTAGCCACTTAAAACATTTATAGCATTTACTGTTTTTTTCCTTGTCTCTGTAATAAAAAAAAAAAATCTCTTGTTTTCCCACCTTACTGAACTAGAGTAGTCCAGTTTCAGAGTTGCTGATCCCTGGGCTTTGTTTTTAGTTCCTGTTACTGATCCATTGCCTTATTAGGAAGGAGGAAGTTTCTTTGCTTACCAGTGGGAGGGAAGCACTGAGCAGCCTTTTGTCCGAAGTTTCAGCCAGAAACTAGTAGTCTATTGGTCGTTTTGGGCCAATTCCTAGCTCCTTTCAGCACCCTGCTATAAAACACGCTAAACACGTGTTTTCCAGCTTGTACCAACTCTGCACAGATCCTCGTGGTGGCCTGCAGAGTGATCCAAGCAGCAGAGAGCTAAAAGAGTGACTTTCTACCAGATATAAGTATTTTTGTGGCTTTCCCACTGTTATTAAGCTAGCGAGCGCATTTGGCCTGCATTTTACTGCTACTTTAAGTGATTTCTGCATTTTACACTGTTTATTGCACTTTAAGTTACTAATTGTTGCAAATTGTTTCTGTAGGCTACACACTAAAGTGCTAGCCGATTTACAGCATTTATAGCATTTACTGTCTGTTTTTTCCTTACCTCTGTAATAAAACAAAAATCTCTTGTTTTCCCACTTTACTGAACTAGAGTAGTCCAGTTTCAGAGTTGCTGATCCCTGGGCTTTGTTTTTAGTTCCTGTTACTGATCCATTGCCTTATTAGGAAGGAGGGAAGTTTCTTTGCTTACCAGTGGGAGTGGGAAGCACTGAGCAGCCTTTGTCCGATTTGGTGAAGTTTCAGCCAGAAACTAGTAGTCCATTGGTCGTTTTGGGCCAATTCCTAGCTCCCTTCAGCCCCTGCTATAAAACACGCTAAACTGTACTGCTGATCTAACCAGCATATCCTATAACTGAAAAGTTCATCTCTACTTGATTCCCAAGTAGACTATTCTCTATCTGTAAAGCCTAGCACTTACTCCTACAGTACTTGCACCTTGATAAAGCACTCTTATTATAGATAGTACCCCACCAGCCCAAAACCCACTTCCCGAGTCCTTTGAAAGTTCTTTATCTACTACTTCTAGTATGTCGAGGGATCAGTTGCTAGTGTCCTCTCCAGCTCAACTGGTGAACCTGGGAATATTGAGGCAATGTTACAATTGCCTCATGTACACAGACAATCCTCTCCTTCTCCCACAAAACACAAATACATGAGAGATGCAACTACGGCCAAACTGGAGGCTGAGCTCTCTCAACATAGGACTGGCAAGACCAGACAGGAGGAGAAGGCAACCACACAATACATACCCAGTCACACATGGTACCATCACAACTTCAAATCATACACATACTCACACAAAGACATACTGGAGGCTCTGGTCAAAAATTTACCAAAACAGCAGAGGCCACCAAAGCAGACACCCAAACAACTACCACCTCACGACCCAACACATGCAACACATAGACCACACAGTCAGAGTGTCAAACAGTCACAGCCCTTAAGGCCAAACAAAATGCCAGACACACTTGTCATTGGTGATTCCATAGTCAGACACACTGGCGTCCGCTCACCAGACTGAGTAAGGAGAAGGTCACAGTAAGCTGCCTGTCGGGCTAGAATCCACCACATAACGCAAGCACTCAGGTCTCTCAACAGCAGGTACAAGTACGACTCAGTCATTGTCCACGCTGGTGTCAACGACTTGACCTCCTTGGACTACATGAAAAGGGACGCCGAGGAGCTCTCTGATTATGTAGCCCAGGCAGGTATGACCCTGACCTTGAGCAGTATCCTACCTTCACCTAGAATGATGCCACAATACAGTGATAAGATGATCAGCTTTAATAATTGGCTTAAATTCTGGTGTCATTCAAAGGGGATCCAATGTCTGTCTGCCTGGGATGACATGCTGGACAAGGGACGGCTTGCACCTGTCACCCCTGGGCTTCCGGATATTGGCAAAGGCTCTTGCCACCCCCATAGTGCCTTTTTAGGCAAGGCTCAAATTCTAAACCTACCACCCTAGAACACCAAAAGGAAAAAACTAAGGGTAATGCTGCTCAATGCCAGAAGTCTCAATCTCAAGATGCACGACTCGAGGCTCTTCTCAATATGGAGAACATCGATGTCTGTGCTGTGACAGAAACCTGGTTCAAGGCTCCTGAGAGCACCCCAGCACTAACAGGTTTCACCTCATATCATACGTTCCGCCCCAAAATCCGGACAACACCAAGAAAGGAGGGTGTCCATATTCATAAAGGACACCCACACCTCAAGGTTGGTGGCAACGATGCATCGGAGACCATCCAGGTGCAATTAACCATAGGCAAGACTGCTCTGCAATTTGTAGCATGTTACAGGCCACCCTCTCAAACTCAGGAACCTCACATGGCCTTCCTGAAAACATTGGAGGGATAAATGTATCTCCAAACACCATCATACTAGGTGACTTCAACTACCCTAATATAGACTGGGAACACTACTCAAGCCCGAACACTCTAACCCAAAGATTCCTGGAGTTCATAAACTCAAATGCCATGGAACAACTAGTCACCATCCCCACAAGAGGTGAAAACATACTTGATCTCATCATCACGAACATGGGATCAAAATGTTCAACACCGAAGTATACCCTCACTGGTGAGATCAGATCATAAACTAATCTCGCTGGAGGTCCTCATCCCCCACCTGAAACAAAAAGACCACAGTGAAAAACTTCTCAAAAGCCGATTTCACACTTCTAAAACTAGTGTGGTCTCCTTTAAGGCCCCTGAGCCAGTGGTAAACATTACTCAAACCGCTGAATCACTTACAAATGCCTTCTACCAGCACCTACAGGACTGCATGGATCAGGCAATCTCAAACAAAACTAAGACTCTCTGTACCAAAGGCAAGCGTCCAGTCTGGTGGACCCCAGCCATAAACAAGCTCTACAACAAAAGGAGGAAGCTACTACAAGATAGAGCAAAATCCTTGAAAGGTAAGACACCTTTGATCATTATAAGTAAAAACTAAGAGCTCTCATAAAATCATCCAAGGCAAATTTTGAGAGAAAAATCGCCAAGGACTCTAAAGACAATCATAAGGCCTTCTTTAGCTATGTTAGAAACCTAGGAGGAAACTCCCAGATATGCTCAGAATTAGTTCAAAATGATGTGAAAATTACTGAACCTACACACATTGCTAACATACTGGCTGACAGGTTCAGTGCAAACTTCTCCCCTCCCCAAAAGGAGAGATATCTATTCCAGAGGATTGTAGTCCCCCAAACATCTCCAACGCCCAGGTGAGAACTGCCCTCACTAAGGCAAAAAACACAGCAGCCATGGGACCGGATGGTGTCCCCGGCTGTGTGCTTCATGAACTCAACGAGGAATTAAACCCACAGTTAGGACAGCTGTTTAATCTTAGCCTCACCTCAGGATATGTACCCAAGGAGTGGCGCCACTGTGGCCCCACTTCATAAGGGCGGTGCCTCCACAGACCCTGGAAATTACCGCCCCATTAGCTTGACAAGCCTTATCTGCAAAGCCATGGAGAGGATCATAATGGAACTCATAAATAAAGACATAGGGAACTTGCAGACTTTGGATCCAACCCAGTTTGGCTTTGTCAAAGGCAGATCCTGCCTCTTAAACTTGGTTGACTTTTTCGAGACAGTCACCAAGGCCATTGATGAGGGAAAGGCAGTCCATACAGCCTACCTCGACCTGGCAAAGGCCTTTGACACAATACCCCACTCAGGTATCATCGAAAACTCATCAGCTTGAATGTAAACCCATACATCACAAGATGGGTTGCAAACTGGCTAGCGACAGAACCCACAGGGTCAGAGTTGCTGGAGCCATGTCAGACTCAAAGCCTGTCACAAGTGGTGTCCCACAGGGCTCAGTCCTGGGTCCACTCTTGTTCGGCATCTACTTTTCTGAAGTACAAGCAAACACAGGAGGGTTATGGCTGACAAAGTTTGCAGATGACTGCAAACTGGGCCATAGTCGAAAACACATCTGACACAGATATCCTCCAGAAGGGCCTCACAGAAACAGATAACTGGTGCCAGAGCCATGGCCTGAAGTTAAACGCCAAAAATGCATAGTCATACCCTTCGGGAAAAACAAGGTTACCCCTAGCTACCATATAGGTGACAATCCACTGAGCACAGAAAAGTCATCAGGGATCTGGGGACCCAAGTTGACAGTAGTCTTTCGCTTGACACTCATGTTGCTAAAGTAGTTAGGAAAACCTTCTATATCGCCCACCTGATCATGAAGGGATTCACATCTAGATCAAGGGAGGTCATCGTCCCTGTACTCATCACTCATTAGACCTATGATTGAGTACAATGCCCGAATGTATCTGACCAGACACCTGATGCAGCTTGAAAGGCCCCAAAAGTTCCTCACCAAAAGGATAAAGGGTCTCAAAAATATGTCTTATGCTGCCCGACTGAAAGAACTCCAGCTTTATTCAGTCTCATACCGCTTGCTCAGAGGTGACCTGTGCCTGACATATAAGGCCATGTCAAACCCAGATTTGATGAATATGCTTCACCTCAAGAATCTAGATCCCTCAGACCCACAAGCGCCCGAGACTTAAACCTTGCCACGGTCATAAACAGAACGTGCTGGAGGCACAGATTCATCACCCAGAGACTCCCTATGCTGTGGAACAAAATCCCGGTACATGTGAGGCAGAGCACCTCGCTGGCCTTGTTCAAGAGGAATCTTGACCAATGGATGGGAGATCGCAGATATACCCCAGGGATTACTTCAGTGTCACTGCTTGACAGAGGCACAGAAAAATGATAGGCATAGTTTTTATTCAAACTAAAGGGGTGGCGAAAGCCACATAACTATGGGCTAGGCTTGTGAATGCCCTTGGGCAGATAGCCTAGTATGAACCTATGAACCTATGAACCTATGAACCTATGTCCTTGTTAATAAGGTCCATAATGATTCTTTCTATGGTCTTCCAGTTGAAGCTAGTCAATCTTATGGGCCTATAATTCCCAGGGTCGGTTGATGGTCCCCCTTTGTGCAGAAGGATTACTGTTGCTTATCAGATCACAGGCTGTGGTTAAACAGGGATCCCAGTGGGTCTGCTAGGTCATGTTTTAAGTTGTTTAAAAGGCAACCTGGGATGTTATCTGGTCCCGCTGATTCCATGTTTTTGGCCTTGGAGAGCACCGAGATGACTTGCTCTCTTGAGATAATAGGCTGAGGAATGGTGGCAGGTATACTTTGAGGGATAACTGGAGGGGACAGGGGGGTGAAGTTTGCTCCAAATCTGTCAGCTAGGAGGTTGTCTATTACCTCCAGTCGAATATGGGTGGTGCCATCCACAACCAGTTCAGTGCATAGCTGAGTATTCCCTTTTAGATCATGGACATAGTTAAAGCATGCTTTGTGATTATCCGTAGCTAGGGAGGCTATTTTAGCTTTGTAATTAGCTTTGTAGGACTTAACAAGATCTTTAATTTGTTTGTTTAAGCTAGAGAGGAATTTCATCCTCTGCTGAGCCAGTTCCCTCTTGTTCTTGGACATTAGCTTCTTTCTCTTGTTGCATAGCTTGTTTATACTGGAGGTTCATCAAGGTGGCTTGTTTTTTCAGCAAGACCTGGTTTTAATCTGGTCAGGTATAGCCAATTCTATACAACTGCTTAAGAGGTTATACAGAGCATCGGTGTATACCTCTCCATAGGAATCCATGTTATCTGTGTTCAAGGGGGGCTTTGAAACTTCTTACACCATCACTTAGCAGGAGGTAATTTGTCTTTGAAAAATTCTTAAGCATTTTTGAGCTTGATGGGGTATCTGATCTTATAATTTAATCAAATGAGACTGATTTATGGTCCAATCTTACCAGGGAGAACATCACACATTGGTGTTACTGAGTATTATGTCCAACACATTTGAGCCTCTTGTGGGTGTGCTGATTACCTGTTCCAGAACATTTGCATTGACAAATTCCAAGAACCTGTGAGACAGCATGTCTGTGGTCATGTATGTTTCCCAGTCAATTATAGGATAATTAAAATTACCCATGAGTAGGATGTTGGGCTGTATGGCAAGTGACTCCAATAAGTCCAGGTATGTGGTATGCTCTTTCTGATTCATGGGGGGGACCTAGACATAGCTATGATATATTAGGTGGCTTTGCCTGTAGTTAATTGAACATGGAGCAGCTTCAAGGTAGTCTTACTATTTGACCAGTCTCAAGGTGTACTTATCCTTAATGAAGGTGGATACACCTCCTACTTTGATCCTTTTGCACTCAGTTTGTGGTCTGAGCATATGGAAGGCATTGTAGCTTTGGATGGCCGGGGTGCTTTCCATGCCTTTGAACCATGTCTCGGTGACTGCACAGCTGTCAGCATCTTCCAAAGTGAGGATTACCTTGAGTTTATCTAGAGAGGATTTTGTTATGTTGGGAGGTTGGTTATTTTGATACTGATTAAAAAAGGCACAATAGGATTGGCCAATACCTTTGCCAGTATCCAAAAGCCTAGAGGAGAGAGATGCAGACCTTCTCTAGGAAAGCAGAATGGCCTGTTGACCATGTCTTCCCAGGCTGACAGATACTGGATCCTCTTGGACTGACACCAGAAACTCAGCAAATTGTTAAAGTCAATCATTTTTGCTTGTATTATTGCATAATCTTTTGAGAAGGTAGAATGCTACTTAAGGCTAGTCTTATACCTGCCTGAGCTCAGTCATGTCTCTCTCTTCATATAGTCCAGTGAGGTATGTCTCAAGTCATTCACTTCCATATGGACTATGATGGTGTCATACCAGTACTTGTGGTTGAGTGATTGAGTGCTTGTGTGACTTGAATCCTAGCACCTGACAGGCAGCTTAACTGCAATTAGCTCCTTTTCCAGCCTGATGAGGGGAACATCTGTGTCTCTCACAATGGAGGTACCTATGTCCAATACATTGTTTTGTGGTAATACGCCTTATAGGTTATTTGTTGTGACACTGCTGTGTGTGTTATTATGTGTTATGGTTGTTTTTTGCATTATTATGTGTGTAAGGTGTTTCCATTTGGTTCATAGGTTCATAGGTTCATAGGTAGGTAGGTACTAGGCTATTGGCCCAAGGGCCTAAGTAAGCCTAGCCAGCAAGGTTTCCTGGCTTATGCCACCCAAGAAAGTTATTTTCCTGTGCCCCTGACAAGCGGAGCCACAGAAGTGATCCCCGGGGTGTATTTCCTATTTCCCATCCACTCATCCAGATTTTTCTTAAAGAGTGCTAATGAGGAACTTTGCTTGACATAGATGGGTAGCTTGTTCCAGAGTATGGGAAGTCTCTGGGACAGGAATCTATCCCTCCAGTATGTCCTGTTTATTGTGGTGACAAAGTTTAGGTCCCTAGAGTGTGTAGCTCGGAGGGGTTGGGATTTCCTTAGGTGTAGCATGTCCAACAGCTCTAGGTTTGACATAGCTTTATATGTTAGGCAGAGATCACCTCAGAGAAGGCGATATGCTATGGAGTAAAGCTGGAGTTTTTTGAGATGGTCAATGTAGGGCATCTGGTTGAGGCCAGTAATCCTCTTTGTGAGGTACTTCTGTGGTCTTTCCAGCTGCTGCAGATGTCTTGTGTGGTACATTCCAAAAGGGGCGTTGTACTCTATAATGGGTCTAATGAGTGTCGAGTAGAGGCCTTTGATCTTTTGGTAAGTAACTAATGAGTACCTCCGCATATGTGGGTTTATGTGTCATGTCCTTATTTAGTGTGTAAAGTGTGTGTGAGATGGCAACCTTTTTGGCATTCAACTTGTCCTTATGTGAGAGTCTTGCCTCCAATTTCATAGTGTAACTACATCTCTCACATAGAATATTTGTTTGTTTCAGGAGTAAGTGGTTGTCAGTATACATGAGAGAATTGCTACATTGCCTCAGGATGCCCATGTCTATTAGGCTGGCCAGAGGAATAATGGGAACCACCATTCCATGATAGCAGGCTCTTATTGTATGTTTTATTAGGGAAGGGAATAGGTTAATTTGACAGGACTGTGCTGGTAGTGCTGAGACTGCAAGAAGTACCTTTACTTTGTGTAGGCTAAGGTTGATCAATAAGGCACCATTGCTCAGTGTGCAATTGAGTTGCTCCTAGAGTAGCAGAAAAGATTGGAAGGGTTTCATTGATAGCTGTTTATAGAAAAACTGAGATTCTAAGCTTTTGCATCTATACAGTGCACTGATAAGCACTGCTGTATGAAGAGCAGCACCACACAAATGTGAGGCTTAAATACAAGTAAAGAGAAACAAGTTTTAAGCTAACTACCAATCAGGAAAGCACACAATAAGCCTTTCACCATCAATCCCCACCTCAGACAGGTTAGATCAGCACACTTTTGCCACAAGGGTGCAGTAAAGAACCTTCTTTAATGTAGAATAGCTGGTTTGGAGCTCAGATGTAACAACACCACACAAACTACCTACACAAGCCTATAATCAACAGATACAATGTAATACATTGCAATTAACCACTTAATCAGCAGACAGTATAGGTTTTTGGAAACTGCTAAAGTATGGTCACAGGATATAAGAGTAGTTAAAAAAACTTAGAGCCCTTCTGTGTGCTTCCCAGCTCAGACAGACCAAGTAAATACCTACTACCACTAGATGAATATTCCTAGTCCTCCTAATGTAAAAACACAGTGTCCATAGTGAAATGCTACCACAAAAAACTTAAAGATACACATAAAATAGTGTACTGTAAACAGCTTATAAAAGTGTGATTTTTCAATAAAAGTACTTCTCTTTATATAAATGAGCCAAGAGCCACTCAATTGTGCTGAATTTATAAAGTCACTAATAACAAGATAAGCTGATTAATAAGCCCTCCAACGAATAAAACGGCATGCAGAAATCTCAAGTGTTTCCCCAACCTAAACAGAACAGGCTACCTCCAAATGTACTAGATGGAAAATCCCCTGACTTCTTGATGTAAAAACAACTGCTAGATAGAGTGTAAAAATACACTACTTTATCCAACAGCCAGCTAGATAATGAATTCAGATCAAGTAAATTAGTAGAACAATAAATACAGAACATCATGGAAAAGGCACCATACAGTCAAACCAAGTAAAATAAAAGTTCATTAATGAATCTGTTTAGTGCTAATGGAATAATTAAAGGAACAGAAGTGTATAAATGTGTTTTTAATGTAATCACTGTGGTGCTGCGGTAGCGTTGTCGCCTCACAGTTAGACGTTGCCCGTTCGATTCTCAGTTAGAGCATTTTCTGTATGGCGACATGCGTGAACGGGCGTTCCTTCATTGAAGGTTGTGCGTTAGGCCCGGCAAGCCAGCACGTAAAACTCTACTGCCAATTATTAGCAGACCGGAGTTCCTCTGTGGTGACCCCTAACCGGGAAAAGCCGAAAGACACAAATTATTTTGCCCTGAAGAAGTCCCAGTGTTTTGTATTGGAGGGATGAAAGTGCTTAACCAACCATTTGTTTAATAAAAGTTATTTGCTGTTTACTGTTTATGGAATCAGTAGGCGTTATTTCAAGTATGGAGCTTATGGTGTGATATACAAGGTGCCTTAATTAAATTAGAACTGACAATGAGAGGCAAAATACACTTTTTCAATATAAGCACAGGGAAATATAAGGCAAATGATTCAAGATATCGACAGCAATGTAGAAAGGGAGGAACTTATAAGCTCAATTTCCAGTAGGGGTGGGCTACTTAAAATAATCACCAACAGTGTTTTTAGTTTATGCAGGCTTGAAATCTTTACAGAAAAAGACAAAGACACAGAAATCCACTGTGTATATAAGTACCACTGAAGAAACAATTTTACTGATGAAAAACGTGAAATATACAGCCTAGATAATTTAAGTGCCTATCTCTCACATAGAACAAAAACACCAGGCTAAGCAGATTTAATAAAACAGAAACAAAAATGGAGCACGTAAAACAGAAAGCAGCCCTGTCTCTCATAGACAAAAAATATAGGGTTACTTTCCTCACCCAGCAAGGAATCACCAGCAGTGCTTTAGTTTATGCAGGCTTGAAATATTTTCAGAAAAAAACAAAGGCATAGAAATTCACTGTGTATTTAAGTATTACTCAAAATAATAAATAAATAAATAATAACCAGTGGGAAAAAAACATGTGAAATGTGCAGCCTAGATAATTTATGTGTCTATCTCTCACATAGAACAAAAATACCAGGTCAAGCAGATTTATTAAAGCAGAAACCAAAATGGAGCGGGTAAAACAGAAAGCAGCCCTATTTCTCACAGACAATAATATAGATTTACTTTCCTCACCCAGCAAGTAATCACCACCAGTGCTTTAGATTATGCAGGCTTGAAATCTTTTCGGAAAAAGACAAAGACACAGAAATTCACTGTGTATTTAAGTACCACTCCCCTTCAAAAAACAAAACAAAAACAATTTAACCAATGGGGGAAAAACATGTGAAATGTGCAGCCTAGATAATTTATGTGTCTATTGCTCACATAGAACAAAAAGACCAGGCCAAGCAGATTTCATCTTAAAACAGAAAATAAAATAGAGCTAAAAAGCTTTATCACTCACAGGCATTCAAAAGGAACAAGTATTTTTGAATCTCTTTTCACAGGTTCCATATTACTACTTATTTGTGTTTTAAGAAGTTCAGGCCTTTAAATGTCTGAATATTTTAATAAGAAATCAAGTGAGTGAATAAAAAATAAATAAATATCACTGAATAAGGCAAGAAAAGTGAAGCTCTAGTCTCATCTCAGGTATCATATTACTGAGTTCCATATTACTACTTATTTGTGTTTTAAGAAGTTCAGGCCTTTAAATGTCTGAATATTTTAATAAGAAATCAAGTGAGTGAATAAAAAATAAATAAATATCACTGAATAAGGCAAGAAAAGTGAAGCTCTAGTCTCATCTCAGGTATCATATTACTGAGTGAAAGACGAAGAAGCAGCAAAGAAGGTGAAGATGAAATAGTCAACAGCTCGGTCTATTGTAGAAGAGAAATCACAGGTTTCCAAATTGCTTCTTGCAGAAACAGTTTAACTCATTTAATCCTGAACAGCAGGAAGTTAATGAATACCTTTGCTTCCTAAGATGTTCTAAGCCAAGAAAGTACTTGCTTACTGACAGCTTTCCTCCAAACTCCTTTACTGAAAACACACTTCATTAAATTTATAATATCTGATAAATGATATAAGTTACAAAAAAATGTCAAAATATGATAGCTCTTTGGTAGACAATGGTGATGTTAGTATTAAAGGTCTGCCTGTACTTGCTGATTTTATATTGGACATTTATGAAAGAAAAAATGTATTTTGTTTGCTGAAAAAAATACTAGTGTTATGGTCAAACAAAGGGTTATATCTCTTTCAGTGTGCAAGGTAGAGCCAAAATATCAGTGACAGAATTGTTCACCTATCCAAGAGCTTCCCATTGAGATATGACAAAAAGGGATAACATACTGCTGCTTTGTGATATTGCCAAATCTATGCAAATTATGCATATAATATTTTCACAATATGTCAATATAATATTAATTTACAAAAGCATTTGTGTTAGATGGAAATTATTATTGGCAGCATTGTAGGGCTTAATATTTTGTATATAATGACACCATTTCTTCACCTGTAAGTTTTATAGCTTTTATGAAATGAAAGCAGTTATGACAATATGAGCAATAGTAATAACTTGTTTTACCAATGCAGCTTTATATCTAAGAATGTCTTTACATTACCCACCATATTTTAGTGTCATTTTTACTAGCATCCTTCTTGAATATCCTGCTTGAATATGCCTTCCCCAACAAGACAGTAGCACAATTTGTTTCTACACTATTAATGTAAACATGGAAATATTCCATGTTTGCATAACTTTTTGCAAATACTCAATAACTCCAGCTCAGCACATCCCATGCTGACCATTTCACTGTCATCCTTAGTAAATAATGTCAGCTTGTAGATGCTACTTTACTATCTAAGTTTTATGTTTGTACCTTTAAAAGTAAACTTTGAAAACAGTATACTCATTGCAGGTGTACAGGGAAGTCTCTTCTAAAGAAGAGTGTACACTTACAGAATACATAGGAGCTCTGATTTCCTGATGAGTATACTCTTGTAGAAAGCAATGAGTTAAAATTTAATGAGGGAGAAGGTTCAGACACCCTTATCTGAATATTTTGGGCTGAAGGGTATGATTTGCCCTGTTTCCAAACTAGAAAAATTAATGAATAATTACTAAAGGCGTTAGATAGGTAATTCATAGGCAGCAAGTTCTGAGGAAAAATTGCATGAATCAAGTAAAATGCAAGCTGGCCAAATGGCACAGAGTTTGGCTATCTGTCTACAATGGCAGCAACTCAAGTTTGGGAACAGACTTGGGACATTGATAAGGTTGGGGCTGGTTAGGGAAATAGGATAAAGTTGATAAGGGCCAGCTCTCCTATCTCAGGAGGAAGTTTTGCAGAAGCTTGATGTCATGTGGTGACCAGAGACCTCACAGGCCATTGTTTCAGATTACAGGGGGTAATGACAATATCATGTTATCACTGCACTAGTTGCTGACACTGTTAGGCATTCTGACTAGCTGCCATCTGTGAGATGGCACTTGGATCTATGCCCATGACTCCTTATCAGATTCCTTGCTCCCTAGGATGACAACTGAGCTACCTAGAGATTGATAGCCTAAGAAGTGGAGTGGCCTACAAAATGAAGTGTAACAGCTATAGATGCCCAGTAAGGAGCAACTGGGTGATCCATGGCAGAGCAGGCACAGAAGTCAGGGGGAATAGCTAGAACTTTTATGGGGGGGGTGAGAGGAAAGAGAGAAAAAAAGAGAAAAGCAATCCAGTCAAATGCAGTAGTAGTCTCATGAAAGGGATCAGATCTGGTCATGTAAGACACATTCTAGAAAAATCCATATTTGACACGATGTACTGATTTTATCTGACCAAAAAAAAAACTCTCATGACTAGGATTTCAGTGTTGATGTAAGATGATAGAGAGTTTAAAGAGTTGCTTCCTTCCAGAACATCTTAAAAATCTGACCATTAATCTCTATTTTCCCTCCTACCTCCCTCCTTCCTTTCCTCTTTTTTTCAGTGAAGCAAGATGTAAAAAAAAAAATCATAATTTCTGCTTGTTCTCTTTTCTTATGTTTCTAATACGGTAATCTCATTTCTTGCCTTTCTTTTTTTTGGTGTGCTGAAAGAACCACATTTAGCCTTCCATTAAGCAATTTGCCATATTTGTGTATATTTTGCCTTGGCTCTATTGACTTCTTCATCTGTCTTCTTTCTAGCTTTTTTGAATTGGTCTGAGTACATCTTTAGACCTGTTTACTTTCTATAAGGTCTGCTTTTTAAAATCTCCTACTTAATTCACTTTTATTTTATTTTATTTAGGTTGGTGGATTGTGCCACAAGGGTCCAGTTTTTAGCCAGATTTTTTCTTGCAATTTGTATCAGAAACTAGAATTTATAATATAAATGATTATATGCATTGTTTTGACAAAGCATTTGGTCACAATCAGCAGAATTTGATTAGAACAAATTTGGTGCCATCACTTCTTACCAATTTACCTGTCAAATGCCTTACTTCACTTCTCCCATCCTATTCTACTAGTTTTCTATATATCCCCAAATTTTGCCCTGTGTACCCTAAACCATATTTTCATATCTACCTTTTCTCTTTATTTTCATCTTATGCCCCTCCTTTCCCCTCCATCTTGCAGCTATGAATACTACATTATACAGCAAGCAGTTCCTCTCAAGCAATCCAAATGTCTGCTTCACTCATCAGAAAGGAAAAATGTTCCATTACACTGATGCATCAAGTCCTACATGCCTCATATCCCTTTCTCTCCTACGTCTATACATCTTCTCCCCTGCTAGTAACCCCCACTTCCCCATCAGATCTCTAATAGTCCCCTTGTCTGCCATTCCCACCTATTACTACCTTACATCATTTCCTTACTTCTCCATTCACCCCCTCCCTGAGCTGCCTAATCTAGGCCTTCTCCTTTCATTCTGTCCCTCCTACACACCCATTTTAACCTCCCCATTCAACAGCCTTTCATATCTATACCTGATTAGTTGATGCTGCACACTTTCTGTATCTCTAGTTTCTTGCTCAAGTTTAAACTTCCTTAAGCTATTCTACCATATACTCTTCTCCACACAAATCTGTCAGATACTTCTTAGATACATATCCTGGTGTTTGTTAAGCAAACGTCACAATAAATACAGAATCAAAAGGAGTAGGATACCCTGCACTACTTCTATTCACTATCCTAATGTCTATAGCCTTCCTGACAACTTACCTAGGAATCATGCTGTTTTTTTCTTAGTCTCTGACAAATTCCTCTCCATTAAGTCTTTAAGTTGAATGTACTGTCACCTCTAAAAATTTATTTTCCCAACTATCTGAGGAAGTGTTAATTGCCTTGTTCCTTACTCACTTGAGGTATCACTACAGAGGTATGATGATGGAAACATGATCCAGTTTCATCTCCAAAAGCTTCACAGATTTCTAGCATGTCCGACTAAATGCCAACCACATGCTCCAATTATAGCTTGCAGTCAAAAGCAAGTTAATACTGTTGACCCATTTAACTGTCTCCCTTCAAATATGCTCATAAACATTATGTCAGCTTTTCCATTTCCAAAATAAACAAGACTGCGGAGAGTAGGAACCCCGCTTGGTCTCTCTACCCAACTTAGGCCATTATGTCAAACATCCATTTACCAATAGTCTAACAAAGAGGCCCTCATGCGATGATTTAATTCAATAATTATCTTTTCCCATTAATCTGCCATACAGAACTTCATACAAACTCCCAGCTTACTGTGTCAAAAATTTATTTATTTATTTATTTTTCTTTGCTGACTTGAAAAGTCCGATTGGGATAGAAATGCCTTTTTTCAGTGGAGGTCTAGGGAGAAAAGCTCCACATTTACATTTGTAAGTTACAAGTGTTCACAATACATAGGCATTTTTATTAAGTTATTTTCCATTGTAGATAGTATTGTGTCTTGGATTACTATAGAGTGCAAGTAAACATGGTAATTATCTGTTTAGAAAAATGCTATGTCCAGAAAGAAAAAGTAAAACAAATGGAAAATGCATTAATTTATATTTGCATTTAGTTTTGTAGTTGCAAAGTGGAGGTAAGAATGAGAGAGAGAAATAAACTATTTTCAGAGAGGAGAGGAGAGGAGAGGAGAGGAGAGAAAAAAGAGACGACAGAAAAGTATTGATTGTTAAAAGTAGGAGAGAAAAGTGAAATCATACTAAGCTCACTGTCATCATGGGTTCCAAATGTGATGAGTTAGGAAGGGTGAGATATGGTTTTGTAGGAGGTGCAGTAGGTTAATAAGTTACTTTGGTCGGTACTAACCACTTAACTAATTTATGTGTGTTCATTAATAGAATGTCTGCCTTATAATGCCCTCTGATTTCTGTTGATGCAAAACAATTAAGCATCAATGAGCAGTGATCTGTTGATTGCCTTTTTACTACTCCTATTTGCATATCCTCTACTGCTGATGACATCGCCTCCTCATGTCTCACATTTATTACCTTTGCAAACAGCTTTACATCCATAATGCATGGCAAAATGGGCTTGTAATTTGCCAACTTTTCCCTAACACTCTAGAACAAAGATGGGCCTTCCCCTCCCCATTGTGAAAACCTTTATAGTACAAACTCTTCTATCTGTATAGTTGTTCATAATAAGCTGTAAATACATCTCTAATCACTTTGTTGTTGACTTCCCTAAGTCCAGTAACTGATGTTACTGTCAGCACTTGTGCTTTTTCGTCTTTTTGTTTTTATTCTTCAGAAAATGCCTTACTATCCCAACCCCATTGTTTAGTGCCATTCTACTCTTGACCCCAGTTCTGCATCTAACTGCTTCTGAATTCTCAAGGTCCTCCATTTGTACTGTGTTGCACCACTTTGCCTCTAAACCCTTCATTCCCTTTGCAATACTGTAATCTCAGTATCATTATTTCTAATCATTCCTTGGTGCTACGACCACTTCCATCCTCTATACCCAGTAAATCCTCCCCAACTTGCCACCTTGCTCCCTTTCCACTCAACCACCCCTACTGTGCCCTTGCCCCCTACTGTCCTGAAACAACTGTCCCAACATCTGTTTCAACCATAGTATGTTTTACTTTTGCCTTCACTTACCCAGGTCCTAATTCCATCTCTTACTTTCTTTTTATCCCCTATCTCATTGCATTCTTGCCATTGAACAATCAGACACATTATGTTCAAGTATTTCTATACTCCCCACTTCTCTTGCCATCTCATGATTCACCAGTGACCAGTCCACTCCACTAGCTTGCTTGCATTCGGCCTTTGAAAATGTAAATTGTTTCTCACTTCTGCACCTTTTCCTCCTGTTATTCACCCAGGTTATCTTATCCAAACACGTTTTCAGCCACCTTTGACTCCTACCATGAAATTTCACTTTTCCAATTTTTCTTTTCAACTCTGCATTTAAAGAAAGTTTAATCAGATCCTCCTTAATACTCATACTATAAGATTCTCTGTTTCATTTTGAAGTTGTTGCTGGATGTGATGTAGCATTTTGACTTGAAATTTGAAAAGGAAAATATTGGATCTATCCAAAGTTCCAGTTCAAACAGATAGATATTGTAATACCTGCTGGGGAGGAGATTAGTGATAAAGATATTTGTGTTGAACATTCCTGAGGTGACAAAAAGCATTCATTTTTGCCTTAGAGAAGCTGATATTAGCCCTGATAAAGTTAACCATTAGGATGGACCAATTTTAGTGACAATCCTTGAAGATGCTATATCAGTGGTATTGGGGGACCAGAAAACTACATTGTCAGCACAGAAAAAAGCAGCTATTTGGTGTATGTTAGAGATGTTGTTAATGAAGAGAGAAAATATAATTTTTTTTGTTGTAGGACTTCTATAGGTAATGATAATGGGGGAAAGGGGGTCAAAGAGTTCTCATATGACCCTGTCATTCAGAGGTTTACTTGATCCACAAAGAGGTTGTATTACTTCAGTTCAAAACCTGGAGTTGCTCTGCAAGTGAGATGGTACTGATTGCTTTAGCTAGATCTACAAATATGGCTCCAGTAAAACTGCCATTTCCATATTTGTGAAGTTGCCTTCAGATGAGATGTGATATTGAGGTCCAATGTGTTTAAGTTTGTGATAGTTTAGATGCAAGTAAAAGATCCCATGGCACACATAAAAAAAAAATAAGAGATGTTCCCCAGTGCCCTGGCCAAATTTCCCTTAGGTATAATACCACCTTGGGTAGCCCCTGAAAAGAGGCCACTGTCCTGATGGGACTAACAAAGACTAAATAAATAAAATTAGTAAAGACAATGAAGGCAGTTGCTGGCCTTTTAGAATCAATGCATTTTGTGCAGTAATTCTTGTTTTTTATCCAGATGATATGTCAAATGTCTGTCTCTTTCTAGTTGTTTAGAGAGAGTCAGTACTATGGATATGAGGCAGTCATGGTCAAGAGAGGAGGGGGTTTGTATTTTGGGTTTAAAATGATGATAAAGGATTTCTAAAGGTAAGGGAATGTCCTTGTGGCTAAGGACATTTTGTTTGTTTAATAAAAGTATGACAATGAAAGTATTACATGCGTGGTGGGATTTTGGGTAATAGCTATCTGCACTTGTGCACTTGTGTGGTTTGACAGATGTTAGGAATTTGTTTATTCTAGAGACATGGGTAGAATTACAGTAACATATTGTGTGGCAGTGGTCTTCTTATTCTTTCTTTTTTTTTCTTCTTTTTTCTTTTCCGGATCATTCTTTTCTCCATTGGCTCCTATGGGCTACTGTTACTTGTCTCCCAAAGTCTACTCACCCCTTTTTGGTGATTTCCTCCTCCCCACTTACTTTCATTACTTCCAGCAATATCCTTTCCCACTCCATTCTTTCTTCCTTCTGCTCTTGCCTTTATCTGCTTTCTGCCACCTCCTTTACTCAACATCCTTTCCGGCCTTGTATCCTTGGCTTCACCGAATCACATTCCTATGTGTTCCATGCCAATAACCACTCACTATTATTCCAGTCATCCTGTAGGCCAACTCCTATAAACTCACATTAGCATTTTGGTGTCTGGTTTTGCCTATTTTGCACAAAAAGTGAAACACAGTGTTGGCCAGTGATGCTCTCACCTCTACGCCATGTAACTTCTTTGATCTGTATTGTTCTGCCAAGTATTCAGCTTTTGCTAGTATTTTTCAACTATCTGTGTATATCTGTCCTCACCAAAATGTCACATTTTTCATTCTTCTTCTTTACCACAATGCCACAATCTTCCAGTGAATTTTAGGGAAAAGGAAATACCCCTCCAGAATTCACTCTTCTTTTCTTCCAACCCATTCCATTAATCTGCCCTTCATAAGCATATTATCCTTCCCTGAAGCATGTGAAGCTTATAGGCAATGTCTGCTTACCATCTTTTCCACCTTGTCCATTCATTTTTGACTGCTAAATCGCTAATTTTGTAGGTGAATACTTTGTTCCTCTACTCTTGATCTGCTACATTTTCTTCTTTATTTAGCCAATGCTCCTCCCATTTCCCATTTCTTTCATTCCTAAATCTCATAAATCCTGGAATAATCATATCATTATCCCTTTTATAAAGAATCATTGAGTTCAGTTTTTCTTTACCCTCTTTTGCCCATTTATTTTCTTGAGCCTATAGCACAGCCAGCCATTACTGTGCACTTTTCTGGTCTCCTGATCGGTTTTGTACTGCTTTTTTCTAGCTTGTCTCCCACTTCTATCTCCTACTTTGATGCTCTTGCACCACCTCTTCCTTCACCATTATTTAATGTGGGATCATTTTAATATACTTTTCCAGCACCACCATCCATACCAAATGACTCCTTCTTGTCCTATGTCAAATAACGTTCTCTGCCCATGTGTCATTCTTGCTCACGTAGCCAGCAGATTATCTGTTCTATCATTTGCCTTTTTGCTCTGCCTGGTTTGGGTACTGATAACACTTCTGAGAAGGTTGCTTTCATTGCTGACTCTCTACACCATACAGCCACCTCTTTGGTCTTTATGATATCTTCTTCAGTCCTTCTCTCAGTATTTATGTTTACAGTATCACAATGGGTGCTAGGAATTAAGTCAACTGCCTTTAGACTCCACATCTGTTTAGTCTACATAACTTCTTTGACAGGTGTGTAAGATCACTTCATTGCCAGTGCTGGGGAATATGCCCTTTTCCCTCTATTCTGCAATCTCAGAGTTCGAATAAAAAATTAGCAGGAGGTGTGGGGGTGCTGGGAGGCATGACCATTGCGAACAACATTTTTTTTAATGTGCATGCACTGGGTTTTCTCTCTGTAGATGTGTAGATGAGTAATGACATGTCAATGTTTTTTTGTTAATCTTTTGTTGTCGACATTAGTGATATTGACATTTGGCTATTTTGATCATTTTTAGTATATCAATATATAGACACTCCCTGCCTCTTGTGATCAGCCTATACTGTAGTTTATTATTTTGGTGTTAGCCCTGGGAGCATTTCCAGCACTATTAAACTTTTCCTTTGGCTTGCCTTCAGTCCGTCTTTTCTTGTAATTAATTATTTTCTAACAGAGATCCCCAACCTTCTCCTGGATAGCCCTTCTGTCTAATGCTCCTGCATGGCCATTGACACTTGTTCTTCCTACTGCTCGTAGACATCCTCTGATTGTTTTCACTGTTACTTCTAAGTTAATCCAATAATCCTTTACAATTCCTACTTGACTACTTATCTTGCTCATGCCTCTTGTTCATGAAGCTTTTTAGCTATTCCTGCCTGTTTTCACTGTCTCGTCTGAACTGTCCATCTCTGCCCAACTGCATTTAACATTCTCTTCCTCTTGCATCACTTTTCAACAGTTCATGCTCACCTAGACTTCTTCTTCTGTCTGGCCATGCCTTCTCGTCTGACTGGGTATGCCCCTTCCTCCTGCCTGATAGCAATGATATTCATCTAACATCATCCTTCTTATTTTTGCCCTTATTCTTGGAATTCCCCTCCGCATTTCCTTTCATTATCTCCAGCAATGTCTTCACCCTCTCCACTCTTCCTTCTGCCCTCTCCTTTATCTGCATTCCGTCACATCTTTTACCCACTATCCTTTTCAACTTTGTACCCCTGGCTTCTCTGAATCACATTCCTAAGAATCTTCACTCATCTGGCAGTAGGGTGGCGGGCCTGGCTCAGAGATCAATACTTTTGCTAAGCACTGCCATCATAGTGGCAAAGTAATAACTATTCACCAGGGGGTAGTATCCTAGTAGAACCCCTTATAGAAGGACATCATGATACAATGTAGCAAATGAAAGCTTATAGATATGTAATGTACAAACAATATTATTTAAATCAAACATCAATGAGATCTCATGGGGTTTGTGACGATAACAGCTAGTAAAGACAGTTCCTGTTCTTTTTGTAAATTGCCTAGATGTATGTGGGGGTGGGTGGGCAGGGATAATCTGTGCTCTGTTGTTTAAACCATGCAGATCTCTTATGGGGATGCTTCTGGAAAGTTTAGAAGGGTACAAGGTTTAGCAATGGAAACTTGAGGTCATGCTGCAGATTAAATGGGAATACAGATCAGATTAAATGTATTTCCTGGAATGTGACTGGTAGGACATAATCTATTGAATGACAGACACCCTCAGGCACAGGGTAAAAAGAGATGGGACCTGTGACAAGCTGTACGTCTACAAGAAATAAAAACTAAAGGTAAGGTAGGCAATGAAATTTAGACAAAGGGAATTTGATAACATTTATTTCTATCATGGACTGGGAGAGAGAGAAAAGGAGGACCATTTGTTACTTCATAGATCACTTTAGGTGACACTGCACACACTGAACATGAGTGGCACAGTCAGATAGATAATAAGGTGGGGAATAATAAATGGCAGAATATGGATGATTAGGAACATGTATGACCACAATCCAGATAAGCCTTCTTCTTAGTCTTTCTTAAAGAGTTTTAAAAAGTGGCATTTACAGCTGAGATTGCCAGTGTGATGGGGACTTTCAATTGATACTAGATTATAAAGTGGATAAATTGCTTAGTAAAGTGGAATATCATAAATAAAGTAAATAAATGGATGGCTAGTATTTACTGTACAGACTGTTAGAGGGCTATGAGAACAATGGGATAGGTATTGCCTTCCCAATGAATACTGCTAAACAGGGTGATAGCATTGATTGGGTGTAAACTAGAATTAAGGCATTAATTTGTCAGAACATGCAATGGTAGCATGTACATTTCAGTGTCTTGTATTAATCATGAAACAAAAAAGATGGAGAAGGGCACATTATAAAAGGAGAGGGGAAGCAGGAAAGAGAAGGGGTAACATCCAAAATAGCAAGTAGCCTTGTGGCACAGAGTGATAAAGCCTTTATTGCACTCCAGATGACTTGTGTTTGATTAGCTGCATGTGTGCTGGAAGGGCTGCAGGGGAAGGATAGGAGTGAGTAGCTGATGTCCGGTCACTCATCTGTCAGGTCACCCATCCGGGGGGAGAAGGGAGGCAGAGCTCAGGCTCACTGTAGTAAGCATCACATTTGCCATGTGAGCTCTATGATATGTAAGCAGAGAGCTACATAGTCAGGAGTTGTGCATGTATGGTTGCACCCATGCACCTCCCAATGGCAGTGATTGTGGAGCTGGCAAAGCCACTCTGAGTGAACAGAAGTAAGGCACAAATTCCAGTAAGGAGTATCATGCTGCACCAGTCTCCTCAATCACCTCAGTGGCCCCGGAGGTGAGTTCATTTGAGCCTGGGAGAGACAACGGCAAATCCAGTAGACCCAGTGAATGAGGAAAGGAGTGGGTGTCAGTTAATGTTCAGCTGTGGGGAAAAAGTATTCATGAAGGGAAACTGATTGAGAGAAATGAGACAGCGCAAGAAGAAGTGTGTTTGTTGTAGTGGGATGTCTAGAAAACTACACGTGGGAGAACTGATGGAGCAAGAGGGATGAATTAAAAAGTTAAGAAGAGACTGTTTATGAGACAAAGAAGAGGAACACTGGGTTATCTAGCAAGAAAAAGGGACGGGGGATGTAGGGATAAAAATTACTGAGCAAAAGTGGAAATGTTGTGAAGAGGGATTACTGATGGATGAAGGGGGGGGGTAGATTCTGCATGTACAACCCACTGCTAATTAAAGATATGGAGGGCAATGCTGTAATGAATGATGAGGGATTAGAGAGGTGTTTAGAGAATACCATAGAATCTTTATAGTGAGAATCTAGACAGTAAATGTAACAGCTGAGTCAAGAAAATATTGACTGTGGAACAGAGGAGCATTTGAATAGATGGGATAGTAAAAGCAGTGAAATTCCACAAAGTAAATAAGGCATCATGGACTAATAGGTTTCTAGTAAGATTATGTACATGGGATGAAGACAAGCTCTGGTAAGAGCTGATTATTTGTATAATAGGAGAAGAGTTTATTTGTGGGCAAATAATGAGACTAGGCCGTAGTAAGTGACAAAAGGTAGTATACCAGACAATGGCAGTTTTCATCATATCTCAGTGATTAATCTAGATCTTAAGACTTTAGCTAAGGTCATGGCTATGAGGCTGGTCAAGGTACTTCCATTAATCATAGAGCTGGGTCAGAATGACTGTGCACAAAATAGAACAATATCAGATAACTGGCAGGATGCTAATGACGTTTTGGATAATCATAGGCAGTGTGATACTAGAACAAGGGCGGTATTATTTGAAACCAAGAAATCATTTCATACAGTGCAATAGAATTTCATTTTTGCGGCATTATAAAGAAGGGGATTTGGAATATTTTTTGTACAGTGGCTATGATAGTTATACTGTAACGGGTCTGAATGGAGATCACCATACAGTGCGAAATGGGAAGATTTCCCATTACCGCAATGTAGTGCGATCTTGGAGTTGGTATATTTAAGTAGTGGGGGGTTGGGGGGTGCAGGGAGGCTTGCCCCCCTGCTAAACAGAGTTAGTTTTTTTTTTTGTGTGCTATGGTGTTTACTTTACATGGTCGATGTTTCAAATGTTCGATCATATGGTTTCTGCCATATGAAAGTCAGACATTTGAGCTGTCAATCATGTAAAGTAGACCCACTGTAATAAATCATACAGAGTTTATGTTAAGCATGGCCTCTCAGAAGTAAGTAAAATAAGAAAAAGCACTGGATGGACTACCCATTATTCCCTGGCACAATCCACCTTAATACTGCAAGAAATGGCATATCAAATGTGTCTTGTCCTTAATGGCAAGTGGAGAAGACAGAATGATAGGCAGTGCACTTTATATACATTTGCTGACTACTGTCTACTGATATGTAGAAATTTTAACGAAGTGCTGGGAGAAGTGTTTGACGTCTTCAGAAAATTCAGGGTGGTATCACAAATAATATGCAGTAAAAAGAAATCAGCACTGTTGGTGGAGAGAAAGGAAACAGATACACATGATCTGTGGATTAAAGAAATGTATCCCAGATATCTGAGATTGCAAGAAGAGATGGGAGAAAACATATGTCACAGAAACCTGCATGCACTAGAGGTGAGACTTCAAAGGGAATTGGACAATAGAATAGGTGTATTGCATTCCATGTCAGGTAAAAAAATCAAATGAGTAAACACTATGATTATGCCCAGTATGTGTTACCTCTCTATCATTTTTCAGGATTCAAGAATTAATAAATTAACAGTGTGTTGGGCAAGGGGTTGATAAAGGCAGGAGAATATCTTTAGAAAGGGCTCATATTTTGCTATGTAATAGAGGCTGGGGACTATCAAATCTTTAAAAATACACCATAGCATCTCATCTCCCTCAGCAGTTACATGAAAGTGAGGTAGAATGGGACTAGTAAGAGAGAACAGGAAGAACATGGACTGACTGGATACCTGGAGAAGAAGCCATTTGTCTGGGGGATTTTAGTGGGAGGAGGCATTCCCCAGTGGTACAATGTGAAACCATCCTGTAGTTCTGGATGAAGATACAGGCAAGCAGTAGGACAGAAGGGCTGAAGACTTGGGCACAGAAAGAGTCTAACAAAAGGAAAGATAATGTGTTTTGAGGAAATGCAAACAATACCCATTGTAAGGGAGAAAGAATGGTTCTCCTTTGAAAAAAATGTAGGCAATCTGATAGTGAGAAAAGAGAGAAGTAATGGGATAAGCAATGAAAAAAGTAATAAATAAGAGTGCAGAAGCAGTATTATGGAATAAATGACTGAATATTAGGAGAGTAAGGGTGAGTAAAATCTATAGGACTATATGGGGGAAAATCAGAGGTAACACAGCAATTGTTGTAACATAGATGGTTGAAAAAATAAATAAGTTGATACAAATAACAGTGAGAGGCAGGGAGTTTGGAAAGCTGTTAGGCAGCTGCATAAGTAGTCAGAATTTAAGGATCAACAGATGAGAAAAATATATGGATGGTACCTTACAGCCTTAACGTTTTATAATGATGAACTAAAAATGAAAACACACTGCTAGCAAGGGCAGCCTGAAGCTGGTATACTTCATATTTTTTGACACTGTCTAAATTTTGGAGTACATAATTTAAAGCTGTTTTATTAGGGCTGGAAATATTGGATCTTCTTCTTCTTCTTTTGGCTGCTCCCATTAGGGGTCGCCACAACAGATCAACTGTTTCCATTTCTTTCTGTCCTCTGCATCTTGCTCTGTCACACCAACCACCTTCATGTCCTCTCTCACCATATCCATAAACCTTATCTTAGGCCTTCCTCTTTTCCTGTTACCTGGCAGCTTCATCCTTAGCATCTTTTTCCCAATATACTCTGCATCCCTCCTCAGCACATGTCTAAACCAACGTAATCTTGCCTCTCTGGCTTTGTCTCCAAACCTTCCAACCTGGGCTGACCCTCTAATATACTTATTCCTAATCCTGTCCATCCTTGTCACACCCAGTGCAAATCTTAATATCTTCAGTTCTGCCACGTCAAGTTCTGACTCCTGCCTTTTTGTCAATGCCACTGTCTCCAACCCATATAACATAGCTGGTCTCACTACCCTCTTGTAGACCTTCCCTTTCACTCTTACTGGTATTCGTCTGTCACAAATCACTCCTGACACTCTTCTCCACCCACTCCATCCTGCCTGTACTCTCTTCTTCACCTCTCTTCCACACTCACCATTATTCTGAACTGTTGATCCCAAGTACTTAAACTCATTCACCTTCGCCACCTCTACTCCCTGAATCCTCCCTCACCATTCCTCTATCCTCCCTGTCATTCACACACATATATTCTGTCTTAGTCCTGCTGACCTTCATTCCTCTTCTCTCTAGAGCATATCTCCACCTCTCCAGGGTCTCCTCCACCTGTTCCCTACTCTCACTACATATCACAATGTCATCTGCAAACATCATAGTCCACAGGGACTCCTGTCTGATCTCGTCTGTCAACCTGTCCATCACCATTGCAAATAAGAAAGGGCTTAGAGCTGATCCTTGATGTAATCCCACCTCCATCTTAAATGCATCTGTCACTCCCACCGCAGACCTCACCACTGTCACACTACCCTTGTACATATCCTGTACCACTCTTACATACTTCTCTGACACTCCCGACTTCCTCATACAATACCACAACTCCTCTCTAGGCACCCTGTCATATGCTTTCTCTAACTCCACAAAGACACAATGCAACTCCTTCTGAACTTCTCTGTACTTCTCCATCAACACTCTCAGAGCAAACATCGCATCTATAGTGCTCTTTCCTGGCAGGAAACCATACTGCTGATCACTAATCATCAACTCCCTTCTTTACCTAGCTTCCACTACTCTTTCCCATAACTTCATGATGTGACTGATCAATTTTATCCCTCTGTAGTTACTACAGCTCAGCACATCACCCTTATTCTTAAAAATCGGTACCAAAACTCTTTTTCTCCATTCCTCAGGCATCCTCTCACTTTCCAAGATTTCATTAAACAATCTAGTTAAAAACTCCACTGCCATTTCACCTAAACACCTCCATGCTTCCACAGGTATGTCATCTGGACCAACAGCCTTTCCATTCTTCATCCTCTTCATAGCTATCCTTACGTCCTCCTTGCTAATCCATTGCACTTCATGATTCACTATCTGCACATCATCCAACCTTCTCTCCCTCTTATTCTCTTCATTCATCAACCCCTCAAAGTACTCTTTCCATCTGCTCAACACACTCTCCTTGCTTGTGAGTATGTTTCCCTCATTATCCTTTATCACCCTTAACTGCTGCACATCTTTACTAGCTCGGTCCCTCTGTCTAGCCAGTCAGTACAGGTCCTTATCTCCCTCCTTAGTGTCCAACCTTTTATACAACTCTTCATATGCCTTATCCTTAGCCTTCGTCACTTCTCTGTTTGCCATGCACCTCATCTCCTTATACTCTTATCTACTTTCTTCATTTCTTTGACAATCCCACTTCTTCTTCGCCAACCTCTTTCTCTGTATACTCTCCTGTACTTCTTCATTCCACCACCAGGTCTCCTTGTCCTCCTTCCTCTTTCCAGATGTCACACCAAGCACCTTTCTAGCCATCTCTCTTACTAGCTCTGCTGTAGTTACCCAGCTATTCGGTAACTCTTCACTGCCACCCAGTGCCTGTCTTAACTCTTCCCTGAACATCACCTCACAATTACCCTTTTTCAATTTCCACCATTTGATCCTTGGTGCTGCCCTCACACTCATCCTCCTCTTCTTGATCACCAATGTCATCCTACAAACCACCATCCTATGCTGCCTAACTACACTTTCCCCAGCCACCACTTTACAGTCTCCAATCTCCTTCAGATTGGCCCTTCTACATAAGATATAATCTACCTGTGTGCATCTTCCTCCACTCTTGTATGTCACCCTGTGCTCCTCCCTCTTGTTAAAATACGTATTCATCACAGCCATGTCCATCCTTTTCGCAAAATCCACTACCATCTGACCTTCTGCATTTCTTTGCTTAACACCATACCTACCCATCACTTCCTCATCCCCTCTGTTCCCTTCACCAACATGACCATTGAAATCTGCTCCAATCACAAGTCTCTCACCCTTTGGTACAGTTATCACCACTTCATCTAACTCACTCCAAAAATTTTCTTTCTCATTCATCGCACACCCAACTTGTGGAGCATATGCACTAACAACATTCATCATTACACCATCAATTTCCAGCTTCATAAATATCACTCTATCTCACACGCTTTTCACTTCCAAAACACTCTTAGCATACTGCTCCTTCAGGATAATGCCTACGCCATTTCTCCTCCCATCCACACCATGATAAAACAATTTGAAACCGCTTCCGATACACCTAGCCTTGCTCCCCTTCCATCTGGTCTCTTGCACACACAATATACCAACCGTCCTTCGGTCCATCACATCAGCTAGCTCTCTCTCTATACCAGTCCTACTGCCAACATTCAAAGTTCTGACCCTCACTATCACAGTCCTAGCCTTTACCTGCCTTCGGGCATGCCTTCCGCCTTCTTCTCCTTCGGCCAACAGTAGCCCAATTTCTGCCAACACCATGTTGACCAACAGTACTGGTGGCTGTCGTTGTTAACCCAGGCCTCGACCGATCCGATATGAATTTATGTACTGTTTTCTGCATGTATGGTTTGGCAAAATTTTACGCCGGATGCTCTTCCTGACGCAACCCTCCCCATTTATCCGGGCTTGGGACCGGCACAAAGAAATGCACTGGCTTGTGCATCCCCAGTGGCTGGGTTAGGGCTGGAAATATTGGATACTAGTGGTAATTAAGGATGAAGTAGGAGTAAACTGGAGGCTATTGAGAGTTGGATGTGTGCAGTTAAGCTTTTACAAGGCTCTAATCATAGTGGCATGGAAACCCACAGAAAGCTTCAAATGTATGTAGGGAAAATATTTACATTTAAAGATGCCAGCACATGCACAAGGGTACCAAAAGAATGTGGTAAAGACTTTTTACAGTTTTGGGATTTTGGGGGTTCTCTCTGACTGGAATGGAAAATTTGCAGGGAAAATGAATTGTGTTATCAGTAAAGAAGAATAAGGACTTAGAAATCTATTTTTGAACTGTGCAAACAGTACTTCTGCTTCTTTTATTTTGTTCTTTTGGATGATGGTGTTTTTCTGACATATGTTTAAGTAATTT